>NC_039360.1:220563474-220628391 GCF_003573695.1 Papaver somniferum
CCCCCCCCCCCCCTCCATTTTTTTTACTTCATCTATAAACTAATGAACCAGTATATGTCAAAGTATCAACAAGAGATTCACTGTCTTTCGTAGGATATTCAACCTAAAGAAAATGGTTGACATTCAAAATGAGATTCTCTTGACCCGTTGAGATGAAGAAATTTCTCAAACTAAGATAATCATAGAACAACTGGAAATAATAAGATCCCCGAAGTAATGAGGGACGGACATACTGACACCAGTGAAGCATGTGAAAAGAGTTGGGAATGAATCTTCTTACCGGTATTGGTACAAGCAATGCAATGCGGGTACCATAATAGCAACCAATTTCTACCGGAAAGGTCATACTTTAGAAATCAACTCTAATGACAAGAAGAACTTTGCCTGGACAATTGACTATTTATTTGAATTAGATCTAATGTCTGTGCTAATGGAATGAAAAGTACATCATTCCCACGAGACATAAATTCTCTATAGCACTTGATATATCCGAATGAAAAATATATCATCCTCCCTGAAACGTAACATATATTCACTCTAAAGTAGTTGACTTGAATCTCACTTTTGTTACTAATAAGGCCAGACCACTTATTTAATATCTCAAGACTCAATGTCTAACAGATAGTGGTTTCCCTCCCACCAACTTAAGGAATTTAAACTAGTTGTTGAACTATTTCCTTATAATGTGACTACGAGGGTTGGATCATTGAGTGCATCATTGCTCAAAATTTGTTTTCAAGATAGAACAAAGAGGTCACAAAATCTCTACATGTACCGAGAGATAACCACACCTTGTTAAATTCCAAATAAGCCCATGCAAATGGATATCATGTGGAACCTCACAGTGATGAGGATGTAATTGATTGCTTATTTTATAACCTTTAATGAATATGGAAGGAAGCATATTCTTAGAGAAATTTATGAGTCGATTTGGTGAAATGTAAATCACTAATATTTGGATATTGAATCCATATTGAACCCGAGAACGAAATATTGGATATTGACTCATACAGACTTTGGCATAACTATAAAGATACTTTGGTTGTGACATGATGATCGTTTTGAAATGACTCATACGTACATCACTTTATTTGAGTGAACGAAAGAACCGAAAAAAGATTGAAAAAATGCGAAGTGACGACATATCTCTCAATAAGTGTTTTCTAAAGTACTAGGTGCACCACCCCCCATTCCCATTGTGCTTTTAAGTAAGAAAGCATATCACTCATTTTACAAAGTGTTCAGTAAAATAGGACTGAGACCATCCTAAGATGCAAATGGAATGATATTTAGAAAAATATACATGCAGAATGCGGACCATTAAAGTGACTTATGGCTCTCGTGGATTTTTGATATTTTGGACTAGTTATAGTTCCCAATTAATGTTGCGTTTGGAAAACTACTAGCACATATTATACATGTAAGGACTCACCACCCCTTCTAAATGCTAGAGAGTATATATCAAAAGGATTTGATGGTTACTCCATGTTTAATAGGATCAATGGAGAGCATCCTATACCCCATGGTCTCACAAAGGCTATCCTCAAATGTTACAGATGGTTCCTAAGGCATGGTTATGCGTACAAACATACCTTTAACTTCTTGGGGAATATGCAATATTACACGCATCTTTACTTAATTAGTTTTAGAACCCAATGTTAGTCAACCTTTTCTGCGTACCAGTTGGTAACTGGATTTAAGCCTGACATTCGTGTTCTTACGCATTTTTGGTTGCACTATATATGTGCCATTACGACTCCACATCGTACTATGATGGGTCTTCAAAACTGTTAAATAGTTATGTTGTAAATGAGTACCCAATAATTATCCTCTTTTTAAACCTTTTTGGCGGGATATCTCTTACCGCTAGATTTGCGGGTTGTCATTTTAATGAGACAGTTTTCCCGTCGTTAGGGGGAGATAAGAAAAAGTATTTTCCAAGGAAATGACAGGAATTGTCGTGGTGTGTTACCACTGTGTCTCATATTGATTCTTGTACTCCACAAATGTAAATGTGAAGTGACAAAGAATAATCGATTTCAGAAAGTGCACTGATATCGACAATGTGACAAGATTACACTTACCAGCTGTAAATGTTCCTGCAAGGTTAGAAATCCTCAGTATGGGGTACACCATAGACTAGGGTGTTGTAATTACTACACTTGGTGGAAGTGTAGTTAAGGTTGTGGCTCTACAAAGGAAGATGGAGAGACCACCAGGTTAGATCAACACTCACCTAGAAAGGTAGTAGACGAGTAAGGCACAACCTAATTTGTACCATTAATGAAATCATCTCATTTTATTTTCTCTGACTATGTCCATGAATCAATACTAGAGGACGCTCCGAAGTTTAATGATTCCAGAGAGCAATGAAATCCTAAAGGATCATGAGAACACACACGAATCAATGGAAATATCGTGCGAACATATTAATGATTATTTATATATATATATATATATATATATATATATAGTTGCTCAATAAAATAGAGCACGACGAGATCTAACCATGCTTCTTATTGCTTAATGTCAACGAATAACATATTTGGCCTATAAAATCCAGGTAGAACTTGGTTCTTTGACAAATATACATGTAATTGGTGTGGTAGTGCTAACCAACTAAGTGTAAAGCCTATTGGACATACATGATTAATTTTTCACAAAGCATAATGAGAAGAAAGCAGTCTTAAAGTATAAAGACTCGCCTTGTGGCGCGAGGTTTCTCACAAAGCCCTGGAATTGTTCTCTTGTAATGAACTTTATAGTGTTCCACTACTTAATTTGCTTGGTAATTTCAGAAGGTCTTGAAATGCAGCATATGTATGTGGTTGTTACGTATCTGAAAAATCAAGAGATAGCCTTTTGTTTTCAAATCAAGTGACTCTAAACTACAGAATGCGTCTACAATTAGATAGAACGCTCACTTATAGATTGAAGCAATCAGGTGGATGTGGTATACCCATCTAAGTGACTATTTGATTTGTAGGGGATAGACAAGTAAGGTATTTTTCCTTGCGTATTCACAAGAAAGTTCCTGATTTGGAATTGTAGCTATCTATGTCGATGGTACAGACATGATGGGTACTCTTGACGCAATAAGAGACCTTAAAAGCTATTTGAAATCCGAATTTGAGATGAAAAGTCTGGGGAAATCTCGACCGAATACTGAGCTTGTGGTATATTATTCCACCAGTTTGCATATGTCTAAAGTTGTCAGAAAATTTAACAAAGACTTGCATCCTGATAGCACTCCCATGATTAGTCGAGGTTCAAATGTAAGTAAGAGACCATTTCGTCTAAAGGAAGATGACGAAGATGTGTTGGGAGATGAAATTCCCATATCTAAGTACAGTAGACGCATTTTTGTACTTAGTATAATAATGTACTCGATTAAATTTTACATCCTCAGGGAACCTATTAGCTAGATATAGCTCTGCGTCAACGCAACGTCATTGGAATGGTATAGTGAATGTAATCATGTACTCAAAAATAACCATTGACATAAATTTGTTTTATCCCTACAAGGACATAAAAAGGAATGCTAATGAAAGTTGTTGATTATGAAGGAAAAATAATATCTTCTCTAACGAAAGTAATAAGGGCGAGATATGATAGACTATTTTCTAAGTCATTACCGATATTCAGTTTCGAAAACTACATGACTAAAGGAACTGTCTGGAACAAATCTGAAAGTAATCAGGGGGAGATGCCGACATCAAGGGGAGGATCCAAGGATATGGTGTTGATATATTTTACTTCGAAATTGAAGTTGTGTTGTACTCTTTTTTCCTTCGACCGATAATAGTTTTTCCCAAAGGGTTTTGTTACTCGACAAGGTTTTTAGCGAGACAACACTAAAAACATCAAGTATGTTGAACGTTGAAGACATAACGATCGCGTTGATATTACTGAAAATATCTAAATCAAAGAAATGAAACGCGATATTCTCTTAAGCAACGAAACTTCCAGAACCAACAACATGGTCTTATAAACGTTCAAGTTACCAAAGTAAAATGTGATAAACTCCTTTTGACTGCATTAGATTAATGAAAATTGTCTGACATCAGGGGGAGCATCTAATGGTGTGTTGAACTATTTTCCTTCACCGAGGTTGCTTTTTCCCACAGGGTTTTATTAATCGGTAAGGTTTTTAATGAGACAACAACAAACACCGGGAATGTAATTTGTCAGCTAAGGCTATTGTTTTCCCACGAGGACTTTCTAGTCAACTTTAAAGGATCACCTTTACTTGCATCTGTCACGTTGTACTCTTTTCCCTTTGTCAAGGTTTTATCCCACTTGTTTTTCCTTGTCAAGGTTTTAATGAGGCAACGTATTCGAGTCTAACTGTATTCTAAGTTTGCTTAATATTGTGCTCTTTTTTCTTTAGTCGCCAGGTTTTGTCCCTTTGGGTTTTCCTGACGAAGTTTTAACGAGGAAATTAACTTAGACTCATCGATCTTTGAAGATCGTATTACATGTGATGAACTACATGTAAAGTACGAGCAACATGTGAAGTACTACATGTGAAGAGTTGTACCAAGGTTTTATCCCGCTGGGTTTTTCCTTGTCAAAGTTTTAGTAAGGCAATTGATTTCGGCACAAGTCACCAAGGAGAGAACGACATTTGAAGAACTACATTCAAAGCACCAGGGTTTGTGGCCCATGGATGTGCGTTCCATTAGAATACTAGGGTTTTCCATTCCCTTGTATAAATAGAATGCTATACCTCTGTAATATGATTCCCTCTCTGGATAATTGAAATGTTCTTCTTCTCTTTCTCTTTTATCTCTTTCTTATTATTACTGCAAAAGTTTTTTTTTTTTTTTGGATACGCGAAAGCCGGATCCAGGCCCCTACTCGAACCCATCCAGTTGGACTGGCCCCACTGCCGGACCCAACATCGCTAAACCCACTATACAACTAATCTATTACAATCCTTTACGGCGGCGGGGATTGAACCCCTGACTTCCTCCTTACTGGAGTTGATCGGATACCACTGAGCTATGCCCTTGGACCCAGAGGAACGCGCAATTGGGGAATACTTAAAATAATTGGGGGATATGAAATAATATCCCCATCTAATAGTTTCTGCTAAGGGGTGATTTTTGGGTATGGAAATACGAAAATACCCTTTAATATTTTAACTTCTCTTCTCCTTCTCTGCCGGCTCATCTTTTGATTTTATTTTCTCCATCATCGATTTCAACACGGGTTCATCGTTGTTTCAAAGTAAAAATAAAATTGGTGATTAATTTATTATATAAATATGCTCCTTTAAAGAAACTTAATCATCGATTTGTTTTAAAAAAAATCTTTTAGGTTAGAATCAGAAATTGTAATTGAAAATTTTCAGTTTCAGTTAATACTGGCCTAGTTTTAGTATGAACACCATGCCGTTTTACTATGCCGGCACTATTTTTAGTATGAATACTATTTCAGCATTGTATTTAGTATGAATACTATTTCAGCATTGTATTTAGTATGAATACCACGTCGAACCGTCATTATTAATTGCCGGCATGCTCGATAGAAATCTATCAATGTCGATAACCAAGTGAAAAAAATCAAGTTTCTGGGAAATTTGCACCATGTGCCGGCGTAGCAATTTAAGCAATGTACCATGCCAGCACCACTACCGTCATGCTGGATAATGAACTTTTTATGCCGACAGTGTACTTACAATTTCAAAATTGGGGGATATTGTGTATCGACGTGATGAAAGTATGAATACCATGACGATTTGGTCCCTGCCGGCATTGTATTCATACTTTTACCATGCGGGTACCGAGTTTTTCAGGAGTAACAATGGTGAATTCAATGAAAAAAAAATCAAACTTCAATATATTAATACCTATACATGAGTAATTGAAGTACTTGTATGTTCAGCTTGTTTACTTTCCTAGATTTGTTGCTCACCTAAACTTTCATAATCATAAATATCTTGATTTAATATTGTTGCATCAACAAATTCAATAATAATGATTTATACTAATCTATTAACTTAATAACTAATTATAATTAATTACTAAACATGATCAATAAGGGGTAGATTAGAAATTATATAAATTACCCGGATAGGGGTGACCTTGATTTACTATTTAAATCATGTTTTTGTCTTTTTCCTATATCCCCCAATTATTTTATGTATCCCTCATTGCACGCTCCTTCTAAAGAGTCTTAATATAACATTTTCATTTGACCGGTTGAATTGCTGGTGGTTGGTCCCACTACCAACACATGCTACAAATAAATGAGATTGAAATGTTACGTGAACACTCGTTGGAAAACGGAGTGTGAACAGATAAAAACAGTCCCTCATTCTCTGTAGATCATGCATTACTCTCCTCAAGAAACTAACAAACTTGTTGGCAATACTTAATGTTTTAAAACAGCATATAATGGACGCGCAGTATTTTTCATATAGCAACCACTTCAATTACTTTCTTAGCTAACTGATGCAGGATAGGCCACAACATTCAATGTTCAAAACTTTGCGTATGACTTAGCAGTTAGTTCTCTGAACTATCAGATGCCGTCCGCATCATAGGTGGGTGAAACTATAATAACTGTTTCATCCATATTTCTGATGAGATATAATATAATTCAAATCTACGAGTCTTAATATTATTATTATCCATTGTACCAGAAGAAATCACTCAAGTCAGGATAAAAAGTCATATCGTACTTATGCATGTGCATTGATCGTGTTCATAAAATACGAAACAGTTCATTAACTTTCTCAACTATAATACTAGCGTGGAGGAGTAATGAGGGGTGTCAAGAGTGTCATCTGCCTCTTCTTTCTTTCCCTTTAAGAGCATGTCTTTGAATCGCACAAGAGAGAAAAGATATAAGAACTAGCCAGACTAAAAACTAATTGTAAGAGCAACAATGGATGGCCGCTACAACAATGAAGCAAATAGAGACGAAGAAACAAGTCCTCCAGTGAGTCCACTATCACAGAGCCTCAACAGTTCAATCGTGTCGTTCATCGTTCACGTCGTCTTCGAACTAGAAACACCGATTACAGAGTTGGAGACACTAGAATTTTTGCGCACCCATTTGTTACCAGTAAACACTCGTTTTTCTTCGATTATGGAGAGGAACAAGAACGGTGTTTTGAGATGGAAAAGAGTTGGTATACGTGTCGAAGATCATTTAATCGTCCCAACATTCCCTAATGGTTTAACTAGAGAAAGCTATGATGAAAAGTTGAGAGAATACTTATCAAAGATAGGTTGTAAGAATTTTTCACAAGAAAAACCATTATGGGAAGTTCATTTAGTCAAGTACCCAAGTATGAAAGGTGCTTGTACTATGATCTTTAAGTTTAGTCATGCACTAGGAGATGGGTATTCATTTATGCGAGTTTTTTTCAAGTGTTGTAGAAGAGCTGATAACCCTTCACTTCCTCTTACTTTTCCACAGTTGTCACTGATAAAAACACAGCAGCAAGATCGTGGTAATCAAGTAATAGGGTTAGGGAAGAAGTTGTTAGGGTGGATGGGTAAATGCATAAACACATCTTATGATCTGATTGAGACTATGCTAAAGACGTCGTTTTTAGAAGACCGTCCATCTGCGATCCGATATTCAGACACATCGACGGAGTTATTCAAACCTTTTAGTGTCTACTCAGTTACTATTTCACTTGAAAGAGTCAAGCAAGTTAGAACCAAGCTTGGAGCGGTAAGTTCTTCCGTGCACTAACCTTAGCTATATAATTAGAGTGTTAATTGATTATTTTTTTTTTATGTTGATTATAAACTGATTAATAACGTGCAATTGCATTTTTGAGCAACTGGGATATGCAGACAGTAAATGATGTAATCATCGGATTAATATCGTATGTGATTCACTTGTACATGGAGAGGAAGAAGAAGCGGATGGAGCAGTGCGGTGAAGCAGCTGATGGCCTGATGATGGACTCTATTACTAATGGCGCATCAAATATGACCTTATGCGTCATGCTCAACACGAGGATATTTAAAGGTTCAAAGAACTTGGAAGATATGATAAAGGCAGAGGCATGGGGCAACCATTCTACTCTTGTTTTCGCGAAACTACCAACTTTTCCAAATGATGAGCAAGTTAACCCCCTTGATTTTATAACTAAAGCAAAAAACACTATGGACAAAAAGAAGAATTCCATGATATTTTATCTTATAGATTCTATTCTAAGTGCTGCAACACGGATGAAGGGGCAAAAGGTATGCATTTTGGACTGTTTATTGCTGTTAATTGAATTGATAATGGCAAATCTAAAAGTCATCCTAATCACAAGCACTGTGTATGTAACACAGGGGATGGATGAAATGTTGTATAAAAGCTTTGCAAACGCAAGCACGTCGATGTCGAATCTGATAGGCCCAAAAGAGCAAATAGCATTCATGAGTCATCCTGTTAGCAGTTGTTACTACTTTACTGCTGGCATACCTCAGGTTAGTATCATTTCATTAAGCAAGAGTTACTTGTTTGATATACATCACTTATTTGCTAATTTGATATTTGTGTCATATGCAGAGTACTGTATTTACATCAGTGACAAACATGGATAAATTGATGGTTGTGGCAACATTAGAGAAGGGATTTATTGATACAAAACTTTTCACTTCTTGTATGGATGAAGCCTTTGAAAACATTTTCCGAGCAGCTTTCGGTGATAGTCAAGACAAGGACGACAGTGAAATCAGCAAGAAATCCGACTAGATGAAATCCTTTCATGTCATCTGCGTTAGAAGTTTATGTGTTGGTAGTTTGCTTAGTACGTTCAGCATCATCCGGGAACATCTGGATATTTTCCTAGTATAACTTTACTTTTATATATAAACATAAATAATGCTTGTTGTTGCTGAAAACCTTCCTATGAATCGGCGTCACATGTGACTCCAAACTTTTGAAATGTAATTTCTTATTAGATAACTCTAATTGTATTTTATATAATTGAGTTTTTGAAAGCAAATTTCTGAAAAGTCAAAAATTATGTGGGGAACCAAATTTCAAAATGATCGCCAGAAGCAAAGAAATAACCTTTTTGAAAAGAATTTTTTTTTAGTTGCTGAATAATACTTCACTTCTGCTTTTAGTTGCCAAATAGTCTTGCAATATTTTTTTGGCTTTTGATTTTTTTCGCAAATTATTTCTGCTTCTACACAGGTTATTAAAATTCTATATTTGTAGATATTCTAAAAGCAAACAAGAGTATTACAGATGTAAATAAGTATTCGCTGATGTCATTGTAATATAAAGTTACCAGTAACCTGAGTTTGTCGGTATCAAATTCCTTACCGATAAAAAAAAACCGAAAAAAAAACTTTTTGGGAAGCAAGTTGTTTTAGCTTATGATTTTAGTAAAACACTTTTGCTTCTTGCTGCTAAACAAACTCGCATATTGTGTTCGCTTCTTACTTCTGCAAATTACTTCCGCTTCTAGTTAGCAAACGGTACTAGAGTATTTGTACTAGATTTAGTACAATTTGTAATCAGAATTGAGAAGCTAAGAGAAGATCTAAAACTACGCTATATTATTATTGATATTCTTGATAATTTGATTACAGAATACTCCCAATTTCTTACACATGCATTTATAGTATAACCCTAATAGAATATCTGGCTACTCTCCACTACACAGTTGTGACAAATCCAATCGTTCACAATTACTGAGATTAAACATTCATTCAAAATAACAGTTAATACATGAAACAAAAATTGGATGAGGGTAACTCTTCATTTGGGATGATACTGATAAGTTGAGGTACATGACATTACATCCCTCTTAAAATTATCCTTGTCCTCAAGGACAAAAATCAGGGAAATGAGATGAGATGTTGTTGGCGTCTCCCCAGATAACATTCTCTATAGTGGTATTAACACATTGAACAAGTAGTTGAAGGACATAAAGACCGTCTATTTAAACTTTCTGGTAGCCAAAAATTTTAGTTGGTTCACCAAAATTTGACTTTCATGGTCCACCACTGATGACTGATGGGAAGGAAGATGTGCTACTCCAATAGTCTTCTTCAATTGGGATACATATAAAAACATGATAAACTCGGGACTCTTCAGGAAGCTGCAACTTGTGAGTCACCTTGCCAATTTTCTGAATCACTGGAAGAGGGCCATTGTATTTAGTAGCCAATATGAAGTCCTTGCGTATGGCAATGAAAGCTTTCCTGCAAGGTTTTATCTCGAGGTATAACAAATATCTTCCAAAACTTCTATAAGTTCACGTTAAGCCAGCAAACAACTTCATGCTCTCAACTTAACGAAGTCACCATGTGACTCCAAACTTTTGAAATGTAATTTCTTATTATATAACTCTAGTTTTATTTTAGACCATTGAGTTTCTGAAAGCAAATTTCAGAAAAGTCAAAAATTATGCTGGAAACCAAATTTCGAAATGATCGCTAGAAGTAAAGAAAGAACCTTTTTGAAAACCAGATATTTTTGTTTCTAGTTACTAAATAAAGCAATAATTTTTTTCTTTTGATTTTTTCCGCAAACTACTCCTGCTTGTAGTTGACAAACAAGTTATTAGAATACTATATTTGTAGATATCGTAGAAGCTAACAAGTATTCCAGAAGTAAACAAGTAATCAGTGATGTCACTGTAATATAGTGGAAAGTTACCAATGACTTGAGTTTTTCAGTACCAAATTCTTTACCAATAAAAAAAACAAAAGAAAAAAAACTTCTCGTGAAGCAAGTTGTTTTTGCTTAAGATTTCTCAAAGCACTTTTGCTTCTTGTTGTTAAACAGACTCGCATATAAGTGTTTGCTTATAACTCCTGCAAACTTCTAAACAGACTCTCATATTGTGTTTGCTTCTAACTTTTGCAAACTACTTCCGCTTCTAGTTATCAAACAGTACTAGAGTATTTGTACCCGAATTGAGAAGCTAAGAGAAGATCTAAAACTACGCTACATTATTAATTATATTCTTGATGAATTGATTAAAAACACTCACTTTCCTTACACATTTATATTATAACCCTAATAGAATATCTGGATACTCTTCACTCCACAGTTGTGACAAATCCATCCATTCACAATTACTGAGATTAAACAATCTTTCAAAATAACAGTTAATACCTGAAACAAAAATTGGATAAGGGTAACTCTTCCTATGGGATAATACTCATAAGTTGAGGTACATACCTCCCTCTTGAAATTATCCTTGTCCAGAAGGGAAAAAGTCAGGGAAGTGACATGAGATGCTGTTGGTGTCTTCCCAGGTAGCATTCTCGATAGTGGTATTAGCACATTGAACAAGTACTTGAAACATCAATACCGACTCAAAAAACTGTTCTGGTAGCCAAAAATTTTAGTTGGTTAACCGCAATTTGACCTTTATGGTCAACCATTGGTAACTGATGTGAAGGAAGATGGGATACTCCAATAGTCTTCTTCAATTGGGATACATAGAAAAACAGGATGAACTCGGGACTCTTAAGGAAGCTACAACTTGTAAGCCACCTTGCCAATTTTCTGAATCACTGAAAAAGGGACATAGTATTTAGTATCTAATATGAAGTCCTTGCGCAGGGCAAAGGAAGCTTGCCTGCAAGGTTTTATCTTGAGGTATACCATATCTCTTCCAAAACTTATATCAGTCCTTGTTAAGTCAACAAACAACTTCATGCTCTCTTGAACTTTCTGTAATGTATCCTTCGATATTTCCAAAAACTGCATCATTGTTCTTTATATAGTCTTCAACCGCTGCAACATAAGTGATAACTTTGACTTGAAAAGAAAGATGTAGAGGATTATTGAAAACACAGGGGATAAAAAATACACCCAACTTTTTCATTCGGCAACATGTATATACAAAAATTAATAAATATCAAGCAAACCAACTTAATGACCCTTGAAAATATGTATATAGAGTTTATATCTCGACCCCCTACTCAATCAGTACTTATACAGACACAAAGTCGGTGGACCCTATTGTTAAGTAAAGTACTTGGACGATCTCAAAAATCAATATCCAAGATTAATTTAGTCGTATCTAAATAATCCAATTGTAATTCTTCCAAGTGGTTAAACTTGTTATATATCTTTCAAGATACAAATTCTACAAGAAACAAGTCTTTTAATCAATTACAATTAAGCGAATATACTTAAATTGAATACGTACAAACTTGTGTAAACCCAATTATAAAGGTAAACAATATAATGCGGAAAAGGAAAAACACAAGACTCCAGAAATTTTATTAACGAGGAAACCGTAATAGCAGAAAAACCCCGGGACCTTGTCTAGATTAAACACCATACTGTATTAAGTCGCTACAGACACTAGCATACTGTCAGACTTAGGAATAGAATATAGTTGAGACCGAATCCACCCTCCAAGAAATTCAGCTGCAGTTTCGTTCCTTAAGTCCCTCGAACCCCGAAAAGTTCTACGCACTAGATTCCCTTAGATGACATCCTTTACAACGTAATAGTTGCTTCAGTCTAAGTGAAGAATTTTGATACCAATCTTCCACTAACAGATAAGCCTATTTGATTTCAATTCAGATAAAAAGATCAAGGTGTGTGTTAGAGGATAACTCGGTTGAACTCACCAAGCGTTGGTATGTCAAGTTTGGTTGTCATATTTTAATATCAGAACTCATCTAGGGTCGCTTTATTAAATACTAGAGTCAACCTTGTTTAGGTTAGACTAGATAGTCTAGGAATGTTGAGACATACAAGTATTACTCCGAAGACCAGAAGAATGAAAAGAAGTAGTGAATGCAGCGAAGATCATCCTTCCGCTTGAGGTTAATAATACTTAATTGACTTGTTTCCATTACTAACGTATCTTTCAAGTCGTATTATATTGAAAACATAACATGCAAAGCTGTATATATATAATACGCTAGTGATTATACTTAGTCATATCATTATAATCAAAGTGTCAAGGAACTTATTGACTTACGAAGTATAACGCCTATCTTTTGAACTTCGTAAATATAACATCAACATAATCTATGTATTTAGTTACTTGATTATGTGTAAGATATAGGTATGATTTCATCCTAGAAAACTATATATTATTACATTAGTTTAAGGAAGTAGATGTATGAACTTGTTTCATGATAGAAAGGGAAATCATGATTGGTCCGGTTCTTTATTAAATATCTTTTGTATGAACAATACAAGATGACAAGGTAGAACCTATCTTAACTTATGTTGAGATTTGAGGTATAACCGGTCATAGCCTATAATATGTAGCATGTTATAATCGGTCACAAGCTACTTGTGAAGCAAGGTGTAACTAGTCACAAGATACATTGGGAAGTTAGTTGTAATCAGTCACAAGCTACTTTTAGAAACAAGGTGTAACCGATCACAAGCTAATTTGGGAAGTAAGGTGTAACCGATCATAAGCTACTTTGGGAAGCATGATGTAACCTGACACAACCTAATTTTGGAATCATGGTATTACCGGCCACAACTTAAATTGTGAGTCATGGTATAACCGATCTCAAGGAGCAAAACTAGATTCAATATTCACATCTCTCTTTATGTTTTGTGTGATCTTGGAATTAGGGTTTTTTAAGAGAAATTTCTAGATGTCGACATTATTTGAAAATGTACCTAACTCTTATCATTAATTGTTCAATGATATTCCTTGATACTCAAGGTGATCCTAGACCGAAATATTGAAAAACATTTAATTATGATTTTCAAATATATATGTTTTAATTACGAGCAATTAAAGCATACCCTCCGGAAAAGGTTATTAGTTAATGTGCAAAGCTATTAATAGAAGTTTTTCTAAGAAAGATATTCCTTGATACTCAAGGTGATCCCATACCGAAATATTGAAAAACATTTAATTATGATTTTCAAATATATATGTTTTAATTACAAGCAATTAAAGAATATCCTCCGTAAAAGGTTATTAGTTAATATGCAAAGCTAATAATAGAAGCTTTTCTAAGAGAGATTTCGGAAATATGTTTTGGCATTTAATTGGAAATAGGAAAACCGAAATTATGTACTTTAATGAAATATCTTGAGAACATTTTCGGTTTTGGAATTTCCTTGTTGTCCAAACAACCTTGGTCTATGAATACTTGAGTTTGTATTTCTTGCAAACTTCATTCATGTTGATTCTGGTGGAGCCGCTTATCCGGATAAGAAAGAAATCTAATTAGGTGAAATCTCTTACGACCACTCGTTTAAAGACTTCTGTGGGATCAAGAAGCTTTACGAGTACCGTTGGTGGGAAACTAGATAATTACGTTGTTATTTTAGTTTTCGATTATTGATTTGATTGACTATCGGTTGTTGAAACTTTGATTACACCTAGTTTGATTATTCTTAAGAGCCTTTTCTTTTGATATAAGAGTCACTCAAACTAAATCAAACTATTGACGGGATTTTAGAACCATTTGCGGATCTAAATACATCGTGTGATAATCCATTGTTAACAGACGTTGATCTGTGTGTGACTGATCACAAGAGGATTCAAGTTGTGTTGTGCATGTTATTGAAGGCAATTGAAGATTTGAAGACGAAAAATATTTTCTTATTAGTTTTCGTATCTTGTGAATCTTGTGCACAAATGATAGACACATTTTTGTGTCCGATTTGTCTAGATTCTATATATTGTTAGGGCTCATTTTTGTACTTATTATGGTGTTTTATTTAGTTGTAGGTATTTTTGGCCAATAAACATTTTTGGAAAAAATTGGCTCGAAAAGTTGTCGTAAAGCACCCGGAGGACATTTGCTATTTGGACTCTCACTTTGGATACGGGGTAACCTAATTACTAAGGGGCATCCCATTTCCAGACAGTTTCTAATCGCACCCCTACCCTGGATAAGGGGCAACCATCTTCAACATTTCAAAAACCAGGTTTTGGCGGGAAAATAGGTGCAGTGAAGAACAGTTTTGGCAATCGTGATTTGGAGGAGTTTGAGGTCGATTAAACCTCTGATTTTCATAGGATAGACTCCTTATGGTTCTAGGAATCTGATATGGGTGTTTAAATCGATTAGACTGGGCTCAATCGACGGATTTTTCTCACAACAGAAAATATAGAAAGTCACGTGTGTGACCTGTTTTAGGGAATTTTAGAGAGATTAAAGTGTTGTAAACCTTCCCAAAGATTTGTATATATCTAAGGAAGAGTTTAGAATAAAAAGGAAAGCTTAGAAACGCGTAGAAATTCTAAAACAAGAAATTGCCGCAACTTGGCCGTGAAGAGAAGGAAAGAGATTTTGGAAGATTTGGGAGAGATTTAATCGGTATTTTTGATATAAATAGATGTCTTGGGTCATATAGAAGAGGTGTCGAGAGTTTGGGAACCTAAGGAGAGCCAGAGAAGAAGAAATCAGAGCTTTACCAAACTATGTTTCTGCTGCTACTGCTGCTGAAGAGGAAGAACGCGAAGAACATTGACGCACGGGAAACAGTCGCAGAATAGTGTCGTTGTTTAACAGCTGAAGAACATTAAGATGTGCAGGGAAGTCGTATTCTATGGTCTTAAAATCAGCGACAAAGCAACAGTACTTGCAACAGTTTTCTGTAACAGTTCCATTGTAACAGCCGTTTTGCAACACCAATACACTGTTGCAAACAGTCTGTGTTATTACTTTTCACTCTTTAGATCATCTTTTGTGCAACAAACACATATTTTGAGATCATGATTAACATGAGGAGATAAACCCCATTGCTGAGGCGATAGAGGAAGCTATTTTTCCAACAAAAAGTGGTATATTCTATTTTATCTTTTTATTTGCAATAATTATATGATTATTTGCCTTGAACTATTATTGAATATGATTTTTATTTGAGTGATTGCGATCTATTTTGATGAAGTATGCTTAGTTTTAAGACTTTTGATGCTTCGTACTTGGTATTTACAATTATTACTTTTGAAAATCTACTTGTGGCAATATTTTAGAATCAAATTAAACGAGAAAATTGCATCAATATAAGTATTGGTTTAATCACTTTGAACTTCGAAAATAGTGGAATCTTAGCCTCAGTGTTTATTTTAGTATTGATATCATATTTGATTGAGTTTGCTATAATTTTTAGTGAGTTTTATATTTTAATATTAGAATTTAAGTCTAGTTAATATCCTTCACAAGTCTGAGAATCGAACCACTTTTACCACTATCTACAAATCACATCAATTTTTGGCGCCGCCGACGCGGACTTGTTTTTAGGGTTTTAGATTTTTTTATTTTTTTTATTGTTTTTGTCCTTTTTTTATGTTTTTGGGTATTTATCTTGTGTCTACAGGTTCTGGATCATAAAGAAAATTGAGCCAAGGAGTTTGGTGATTTCATAAAGACTTGGAGCTAAAGATTAAAGCAAAAAGAACAGAAAAGAAGACAATTTTAGTTTAGGGTTTGTTTATTTTATTTTAAAAAAACAAAAAAAAAATTGTATTAGGGTTTATTATTTTTGTAATTTTTCTTTATTTTTTTGGAACTTTTGGACTTTTGGACTTTGGGACATTATTTTTTTTATTACCCTACGGAAGGGTACTTTAAATATAAACTGTTTGCAGAGAAGGAAGACAATTACGATATTTTCTCTGCACCTTGGGTTCGTACACTAGACATCGGAGTCAGTGGCCCGAGTCGACTACAACCGATTCATCCCCCGTCTGGAACAGGAGGTAAGATTCTAAACACTCGCGAATCCCATGTCAGCAAGTTATTGGACTCCTTCGTATGCATATATGTTGAGGACTGAATACGAACATTTATTTTTCTAGTAAAGGGCAAGGCCCGTCCATACAAGATAAGGGTTCGGATTTCATCACTATTTCATTCTTTCCCGCTTTAGGAACACGTAACCTACGCAAACCTAAGCCTAAAATTTTGACTAGAACGAGACCAATAGGGTAACGAGCTTAACAGGAAAGTCATTCGAAAAATATTGGTTACTCTTTTAAGCATATTTCGAAGTTCTTGAAGGTTTCTGTAAGTTGAATGCGTGACTGCGCCGCGTTGTAATACCAGTGAGGCCTTGGGTATCAAAGCTCCACCGAGCTTCCCTCGCATCTATTCAACTTACGTTAACTCGGATTGATTCCAGAGGGGTTTGCTTAAATTGTAATGAATTCCCGTTCGAAGGATTAGAAGCTGGTCTATAAACAATCTAAGTGGAGCCATCATGCTTTTTTTTTGCTAGAAATCAATAGGTTTGATTTGGTTGAGTCGGCCTTGATCTTTGTTTGCTTACCCTTCCAATTTATAAATTCTATTGTATGTCTGAACGTAAAAGAGACGCACTAGGTAGATTTGTTAAAGAGAAACTTAGTAGTTCGAAGCGTCTCGATTACCTTAATCTAGAAATTCCAACTTTTGAAGAGTCTGTTTTTGAACGTCCTTTGACTGAGGAGAGAATCCATGTCGCTCCGATAGCGCCATAAATGGAAACTTTGAAAGCTTTATTGAATCCAACTAGGACTACCCGTCCTTCGTGTATTAAGTTAGCTGAAACGGAGGCACCCTATGAACTGAAACCTGGGACCTTACAGATGCTCCCAATCTTTTTAGGGAAAGAAAATGAAAACCCTTATTACCATGTTAGGGATTTTGAGGAAATTTGTAGTACTCTAAGAATTAGAGGCTTAGATGATGATGCTTTGAAACTTAGGTTATTCCCATTTTCCCTGAAAGATAAGTCCAAGTCGTGGCTGTATAGTTTGGACTCCGAGTCAATTAAGACATATGAACAACTTACATCTGCCTTTTTCAATAAGTTTTTCCCTAGGCACAAAACATCGTCTATTAGGACGCAAATATGCACATTTTCACAACAAGAGGGAGAATCTTTATATAGGTATTTGGAAAGGTTCAATGATTTATTATCCCAGTGTCCTCATCATGGTTTAGAAAAGGTTAGGATAGTTCAGATCCTTTATGAGGGTTTATATTATTCCACAACGACCATGGTTGAGTCTCTATGCACTGCTGGATTTGAAAACCAAACTGTTTATGCGGTGATGAAATTTTTTAATGAAATTGCCGAAAAAACCCAGCAATGGGAAAATAGTAGGGCACCCCAGAAAACAATTCTTTTAAGTAGAGGAAACATTAATAGGGTAGAAGGAGTATACGAATAAGATGCCAAAATTTCTGTTATAGCAAAAAGATTAGAAGCCTTAGAAGTGGGCCAGACTAGTGGTAGAGTGGAGGCTTTTTGGGAAGGCCAGAATATTGAAGAGCAGGACAATGCTCTTTATAATAACACTAAATTTGATAACCGTCAAAAGATTGACCCATATTCAGAAACCTATAATCCTGGTTGGAAAAACCATCCGAACCTTTCGTGGTCTAAGGGCCAAAGTCAAGGTCAGTTTAGTAATTCTAATGTTCCCCCGGGTTTTGGATATACTAAGAATCCTTCAGGACTAGCTCAGTTTCAGAATCATTCAGATAAGAAAATCCTAAGTTTAGAGGAATCTCTCTCCTTGTTAACTCAGCAAACTGCAAAATTTCAGTTATCCGTAGAACAGAGTCTACAAGCTAGTAACATGATAGGACAAGAAAATAGTCAGGCTATTTCCGAGTTAAAAACCCAGGTTGGTATGATAAGTGATTCTTTGAGAGAAAAAGGTAAGTTTCCAATTCAAACACAACCCAACCCTAGAGGAGTTCATGAATTAGGTGCAAAACCGTCGAATCAATTGAATGCTGTTAGAACCCTTAGAAGTGGTAGAGTTGTAGACAATAAGGTAACCATGCCCGATAGTGAACATAATGTAGTTCACCCCTCAGAATCTCACCTCTCAGGACCAGTATATGAAGAGACTGATAAAGTTTCTGATGATGTGAATTCGGTTTCTGAAAAGTATGATTTTATGCCTAGAGCCCCATTTCCTCAGCTATTAGTACCAACAAAGAAGGAATCGAACTTTAATGACATAGTGGAGGTTTTTAAGCAAGTTACCATAAACCTTCCTTTATTAGATGCAATTAGGCAAATTCCTGCTTATGCCAAGTTCCTTAAGGATATGTGTACGCGGAAGCGAAAACTTAGCGTCCATAAGAAAGCCTTTTTAGCTAGTCACGTAAGCTCAATCATTCAGAACACCACAACTCCAAAGTACAAAGACCCAGGTTCTCCTACCATTGCTTGCACAATACGTAACTTCCGGGTAGAAAAAGTTTTACTTGACTTAGGAGCCAGTGTGAACTTACTTCCATTCCATGTATGCTTACAGCTAGGTGAACATGATAAAAGCCTTAGTTCAAGAGTCATGATAAAAGCCTTAGTTCAAGAGTCATTACCAAACATCTTGTCTGAAGACCCATTAGAAAGTTGTCTATCCCATTTTGGTTTATCTTTTGATGACGATAGCACTATTGAACAGGTGATGCTCTATTAGATTCTACCCCTGTGTTAGACACTGATAGATGGAAAGCTAGGTTCGAACCGTTACCAGTTTCTGAAACTACCCTAATTCCTTCTTTAGAAGAGCCCCCAAAGTTAGACCTTAATCCACTACCTGATATTCTAAAGTATGTGTTTTTAGGCCCATCTGAGACTTTACATGTGATTGTAGCTTCCAATTTGGATAGTGATCAGGAAAGTAGGCTAGTAAATGTACTTCAAGACAATAAGGAAGCTTTAGGGTGGACTATAGCAGACATTAAGGGTATAAGTCCTACTGTGTGTATGCATCAGATTCATTTAGAGGAAGACTCCAAACCTTCTAGGGAGATGCAACGTCGACTGAACCCTAACATGAAAGAGGTAGTTCGAACAGAGGTGCTTAAGTTGTTAGATGCGGGTATTATTTACCCAATTTCAGACAGTAAGTGGGTCAGCCCTGTTCAGGTTGTCCCCAAGAAATCAGGTATCACTGTAGTCCAGAATGATAATAATAAATTAATCCCAACCCGAGTGACCACGGGATGACGTGTGTGTATTGACTATAGGAAATTGAACAATGTCACAAGGAAGGATCACTTTCCCCTTCCTTTTATCGACCAAATGCTAGAGCGATTAGCTGGACATAGTCACTATTGCTTCTTAGATGGCTACTCCGGTTATAATCAGATCGTTATTGCCCCAGAAGACCAAGACAAAACTACTTTTACCTGTCCCTTTGGTACCTTTGCGTATAGACGCATGCCTTTCGGGCTATGTAATGCCCCTGCAACTTTTCAGCGTTGTATGATGAGCATATTTTATGATACGGTAGAACGGTTCTTAGAGGTCTTTATGGATGATTTTTCAGTGTTTGGTTCATCTTTCGATGAGTGCTTGCATCATTTGACATTAGTGTTGACTAGGTGTAAGGAAAAAAAATTAGTGCTTAATTGGGAAAAATGTCATTTCATGGTTAAATCAGGAATTGTGTTAGGGCACATCGTCTCTTCAAAGGGTATAGAGGTAGACAAAGCCAAAGTTGACCTTATTAAGACTTTACAGGTCCCAGAAACCGTAAAATATATTAGGTCATTTCTAGGGCATGCAGGTTTTTACCGTCGATTTATTAAGGATTTTAGCTTGATTTTTAGACCTCTTTGCAATTTGCTTGCAAAAGATGTTAAGTTTGTCTTTGATGATGCTTGTTTAGAGGCTTTTGAGAAGCTTAAAACTTTACTCACTACTGCCCCGATAATCCAGGCACCTAACTGGAACCTACCCTTTGAGATTATGTGTGATTCTTCAGATTATGTTATAGGCGTCGTTTTAGGACAACGAGAAAACAAATTACTTCATGTGATTTATTATGCTAGAAAAACTCTGAATGATGCCCAAATAAACTACACAACTACCGAGAAGGAACTTTTAGCCATCGTGTTTGCCTTGGATAAGTTTAGGTCCTACCTATTAGGTTCTAAGATCATAATCTATACAGATCATGCTGCTTTGAAATACCTTTTATCTAAGAAGGATACCAAACCTAGATTTATTAGATGGATCCTATTGTTACAGGAATTTTCCCCAGACATTACAGATAAAAAGGGTGCAGAAAATGTAGTAGCAGACCACTTGTCTAGGCTAGTTGTTAGTTCCCCTAGTGATTCCCTTCCTATAAGGGATAGCTTTCCTGATGAACAATTTTTCTCTTTTTCCCAATCACCTTGGTATGCAAATATGGTGAATTATCTTGTTACTGGTCGAACCCCTCAACATTGGGGTAAGCAAGATCTTTCTAGGTTTTTATCCGAGGTTAAGCATTTCTTTTGGGACGATCCTTATCTGTTTAAGTATTGTCCGGACCAGATCATTAGGAGATGTGTATCTGAGAGTGACCAATCTAGTATCATCTCCTTTTGTCATGAACATGCATGTGGGGGTCATTTTAGTGCTAAGAAGACTGCTGCTAAGATTTTGCAGTGTGGATTTTACTGGCCTTCATTGTTTAAAGATTCCCATAGTCATTGTGTTTCTTGTGAGCGTTGCCTGAAGTTAGGAACCATTTCCCGTAGAAATATGATGCCTTTGAACCATATTTTAGTGATTGAGGTCTTTGATGTGTGGGGCATTGATTTTATGGGTCCATTTCCTATTTCGTTTGGTTATCTTTACATACTTGTCGCTGTAGACTATGTGTCTAAGTGGGTTGAGGCGGTTCCGTGTAAAACGAATGACCGCAGGGTCGTACTCCAGTTTTTGAAAGAGAATATACTTACACGTTTTGGTACGCCGCGAGCTATAATTAGTGATGGAGGTTCACACTTTTGTAATAGACCATTTGCTCTTTTAATGAAACAATACGGTATTACCCATAAAGTAGAAACCCCATATCACCCTCAGACTAGTGGTCAGGTAGAGGTTTACAGTAGGGAAATTAAATGTATTCTAGAGAAAACAGTTAATCCAAATAGGAAAGACTGGTCGTCGAGGCTTACTGATGCCTTATGGGCTTACCGTACTGCGTTTAAGACACCCATTGGAATGTCACCTTATCGTTTAGTGTTTGGCAAGGCATGTCACCTGCCTGTTGAGTTAGAGCATCGAGCCTATTGGGCTATTAAGAACTTAAACTTTTCACTTGACAAGGTAGGAGCTCAAAGAAATCTCCAGCTCAATAAGTTGGACGAGATTCGTAGAGATGCATATGATAGTGCTAAGGAGTATAAGAACAAAATGAAACTTTTGCATGATACGAATATTTTACGAAAGTCATTTTCTCCAGGTCAAAAAGTTCTTCTGCATGACACTCGTTTGCATCTATTCCCCGGGAAGTTGCTCTCTCGGTGGACCGGTCCTTTTGTGGTCCGTACTGTTTTTCCTCATGGCGCTGTTGAGATTGAGACACCAGATTGTAGTAGTTCTTCGAAGGTTAACGGTCAGTGATTGAAGCCCTTTTTAGATCCTTTTCCTACAGGTGATGTTGAGGAGGTCCCTCTGGAGGACCCTGTTTACCTTGATTGACCATCGAGGCGATTTTGTATGTTGTATAATATTTTTGTAGGTTTTTGGTTACACTTCACCCAGGTACTATCTTTCCGACTTCTCTCTTTACTATTTCCTCATGTTACTTATATTTTTGGTATTTTTCTTTGATTAGAAACATTGATGACAATGTTAGATTTAAGTTTGGGGGTGGGGTAGAACTTTGTGTTACCTTTTCGTTGCAATAAATAAACTCCAGAGCCTAGAAATTTACCCCTATTAAGGATGGCACTAACCAATCTAAGTGGATGGAAGAATTTTGGTTGTAGGAGTTGAGGAACCAATGTGACTAGATGGAAACATCTAAATAGTCTATTCATAAAAGCACAGAGCTCAGGTGTTAGAAATAACATGATAGTTTCACCATATCTCGTTGAGTCCTTTTCACTTCTGTTTTTATTTTGTTTTGTTTTTAAACTATGTTTCTCTAAGTGATTAGGTGGGGCTCACGATTCAAGTTGTTACCAATGCTAGGGTGAATTAGAGTGATTGAGATACAAAAAAAAAAAAAAAAGATAAAGAGACCAGACCATCAGACCAACTGGAATAAATTCAATAAAGTCGATCACTGGAACCCTTGTATATGCCAGTTGTGTTGACCTAGAGTTAGGATTATCGACCACTGGTACCCTTGTATATGCCAGTGTGTTGATATTAGTCAGGCGGTATATCAGTCCATTAGGATAGTTTCATTTTGGCGGAGGCCTTCAGACAGATATGAGAAACACCGTTCACCTAGTAAACATCAAAACCATCTATGTTTTTTTATATCCATCTTCTTGATCTATCCATGTGATTAGTTTTGACTCCGGATATTGATGTCCATAGTGCGACTATCTGAGTAGAGCTCTGTCACTTCATATGAAATTTAGTATGCTTGAGTGCGAACTCGTGTACAACAATTGGAATTTCGCATCAGGGTACTTCCTCCTGTAGTCAATAAGTATGCCAACCAAGGAGATTCTTTAGTGCCTTCCAAGGTTCTGTGTAGATAGCTAAGGTCTGGAGTATAAAGGTTTTGTGGGTATACCTCTGGTAAGCCCTCCGAAGACAACACTCCGCCACTAGGGACACCTAGGGGTTTAAAGGCTATTGCATACGCTAAATGCAATCGACGATGCTTGCGACAGTGAGTTAGGATTTTATTTCTATTTTATTTTTGCTCGAGGACTAGCAAATAATAGGTTTGGGGGTATTTGATAGGCACATTTTTGTGTCCGATTTGTCTCGATTCTATATATTGTTAGGGCTCATTTTTGTACTTATTATGGTGTTTTATTTATTTGTAGGTATTTTTGGCCAATAAACATTTTTGGAAAAAATTGGCTCGAAAAGTTGTCGGAAAGCACCCGGAGGACATTTACTATTCGGACTCTCACTTTGGATAAGGGGTAACCTAATTACTAAGGGGCATCCCATTTTCAGGCAGTTTCTAATCGCACCCCTACCCTGGATAAGGGGCAACCATCTTCAACATTTCAAAAACCAGGTTTTGGCGGGAAAATAGGTGCAGTGAAGAACAGTTTTGGTAATCGTGATTTGGAGGAGTTTGAGGTCGATTAAACCTCTGATTTTCATAGGATAGACTCCTTATGGGTCTAGAAATCTGATATGGGTGTTTAAATCGATTAGACTGGGCTCAATCGACGGATTTTTCTCACAACAGAAAATATGGAAAGTCACGTGTGTGACCTGTTTTAGGGAATTTTAGAGAGATTAAAGTTTTGTAAACCTTCCCAAAGATTTGTATCTATCTAAGGAAGAGTTTAGAATAAAAAGGAAAGCTTAGAAACGCGTAGAAATTCTAAAACAAGAAATTGCCGTAACTTGGCCGTGAAGAGAAGGATAGAGATTTTGGAAGATTTGGGAGAGATTTAATCGGTATTTTTGATATAAATAGATGTCTTGGGTCATATAGAAGAGGTGTCGAGAGTTTGGGAATCTAAGGAGAGCCAGAGAAGAAGAAATCAGAGCTTTACCAAACTCTGTTTCTGATGTTGCTGCTGCTGAAGAGGAAGAATGCGAAGAACATTGACGCAGGGAAACAGTCTCAGAACAGTGTCGTTGTTAAAAGCTGAAGAACATTAAGCTGTGAAGGGAAGTCGTATTCTAGGGTCTTAAAATCAGCGACAAAGCAACAATACTTACAACAGTTTTCTGTAACAGTTCCATTGTAACAGTTGTTTTGCAACACCAATACACTGTTGCAAACAGTCTGTGTTATTACTTTTCACTCTTTAGATCATCTTTTAAGCAACAAAAAAATATTTTGAGATCATGATTAATATGAGGAGATAAACCCCATTGTTGAGGCGATAGAGGAAGCTATTTTTCCAACAAAAAGTGGTATATTCTATTTTATCTTTTTATTTCCAATAATTATATGATTATTTGCCTTGAAATATTATTGAATATGATTTCTATTTGAGTGATTTTGATCTATTTTGATGAAGTATGCTTAGTTTTAAGACTTTTGATGCTTCATACTTGGTATTTACAATTACTACTTTTGAAAATCTACTTGTTGCAATATTAAAATCAAATTAAATGAGTAAATTGCATAAATATAAGTATTGGTTTATTCACTTTGAACTTGGAAAATAGTGGAATCTTAGCCTCAGTGTTTCTTTTAGTATTGATATCATCTTTGATTGAGTTTGCTATAATTTTTAGTGAGTTTTCTATTGTAATATTAGAATTTAAGTATAATTAATATCCTTCACAAGTCTGAGAATCGAACCACTTTTACCACTATCTACAAATCACATCAACAAACCTTGATCATCTATGATCCAACTAGAATTGTGTTTATCTTTGATAGACTTAGTTGTCTAGTTATGTAAAATCGGCATCGCTTTATAATTACTCCTTGAGTTCTATACTGATTGATTACGAGTTCAGAATTTGTTATTTCGGTAATCAAGTTTTGGATTGATCTAACAATACAAAGGAGTTTATTAGTTTATAGGGAAGAGCCAACGACTCAATATTAACTTTTACCAAATATTGAATAGGGTGGTTTCCAAACAGCTTTATCCTTTACTGTTTGGAATATGAACAAAAGGATTGGTAATTCACGTCCGTGACTCTCGAAGTCGAAGGCGCATGGACACTGTGGAAACTAAGTAGCTAGGGGTAGTCTACTTGGTATCAAATATACGAAGTTGGTATTACATTTTCTATAACGACTTAATTCTGAAAGTATTCAAACTGGACAAGGTCCAAGGGTTTTTCTGCATTTGCGGTTTCCTCATTGACAAAATCTTGTTATGTCATTTACTTTTATTATGTAATTATAATTTGTTTATTATAACTTAAAGTAAATTATACTTGTACGTTAATCCAAGTTACTTGACATTGATCCTAATATTCAATCGGTTTTTACCGTAACTATTGTCAAGTAAATATATATCTTGTTGTCGTATTGTCTCGACCTCGTCCATAGAAAATTATACAAGGTATATGACTTAAGTTGTATTGTCTCGACTCTGTCCATAGACGATCACTTAAGACACCAGACTTATGGGTTGATATTTTAAAAGATTACGATGTATTTGGGAACCCTTGTATTTTCAGTGTAGAAATCTGTTTGCAATAGACAAAGCTAGAAAACCTCACAAATACGAAACTTACGACTCCCGAAGAGAAGCCTAGATTCTTAACCACCTATCAAGAAAATTTTTCGAAAGATCAACTATGATCAATCTTTCTATATCTATCTTGAGGAACACAAAGTTTGGGATAAAAAAAACTTTGCTATTACTATCTATCTGCCTAAAAGAGATTGACGAAAACATCGATAATAAAAAACCAAGATCGGGATACACGAACTATCAAGGTAAAGATAGCCGGACCTGGCTTTAGGAATCCCCAAAGCGAAGTTTTTTAGTCGTAGACCTAAACGGTCGATAGAGGACGACTTTAAAATCAACTAGGACACAAAGTGTAAGGGATCGAATTTCCCAGTTGACCGAGAGGCTCTATTTATAGTTTTCAAAGACCAGGGTTATCTTAGAATTCAAGATAATATAACTCGAGAATCAAGTAACCTCCTTTCAACCTTTGAAACACCATAGAAGATTATACATGTTTGGTTCGGTAACCGTGCCGTGCAAAATGACCATTCAGAGTTAGCCACAGAACTAAAAGTTATTTGATGTTCATTCAAACACTAACCATAAACATAAGTGTTTAAGTGATTAATAAAGTCTTAGAGGTGTTTAAGAGAGATTAAGCAATGCTAAAATAAGTCTTTGTGCATATGCTAAACATTTTCGGGATAGTTAGTATAACGGTTTGTGAACCGCAAGAATTGTTCACGAGTCAGGGTGATACGGTTCGTGAACCGAGTTCGCAAACCCTACAAGACTCCGGAACTCAGTTGACCTCAGTTCGTGAACTGGGTTTCTAATGGTTAGCCAATTTATCCAATATACAATTTAATTCACCACAGTTTTCCAACCAGGTTCGTGAGATTTCCACGACTGAACTTGTGGTTCACAAACTCAGTTTTCCAACCTTACATGTATTTCTATAACTCAGATTACCTATGGTTTGCGAACCGCTTCGCTAACCAACCTTGAGAACAAATTCAGTAAGTTCATATTTCTCTCATATGATGTTTTGAAATTGTTAGAGCATAGCTCGGTTGAACCCACCAAGCATTGGTATGTCAAGTTTGGTTGTCATATTTTAGTGAGCCAAAACTCATTTTAAGAGTCGCTTGATTATGTACTAGAGTCAACTTCGTATAGGTTAGCTTGAAAGTATTAGGATATGAGACATTACAAGTATTGCGAATGACTTGAAGAAAGGGAAGAAGTAAGGAGCTACAACGACAACATCATCCTTCTACTTCATGTTAGTGATATTTGACTTGAACTGTTTCATTCCCTAACGTATCTTTCAAGTCGTGCATATGGAAAACAAAACTGCGAAGCATGAATGATTATACTCTAGTTAGACATAGTATTGAGGAATACAATACGATGCTTATTGCTTAACCATTAAAATTTGTAGATAAGACATCGACATAATCATTTGAATGCTATTGTGATTATGTATGGGTATAAGTTGAATATTTCATTCTAGGAAACAATGTTTTACATTTGTTTTAAGGAATTAAATTCATGAACTTGTTTTGTGGATTGAAAGAGAAATCCCCAGGCATTATTGGTATTGTTATTCATTGCATATTTTTTGAACTACCAATATGTGTGATTAGTATAACCGCTCATGACTTGTTTATGTTCTTGGTAAAACTATTCACAAAGGCCTGACTTTTGTATTGGTATCACTTTTATTAGTGAAACCGATCTTAAATAATCACCTGAGATGGTATGATCGATTTTGTGTTATTGGTATGACCGACTCTGGGTAAAGGGGAACCGATCCTAGTAAGAGTTGCAACCTATCAAAAAGCGGAATCGGTCCTTGTATGAGGTGCATAAAGTTTTTAGCAGAAAGGGGAACCGATCCTATGGACATGTGCAACACGTTTTTAGGAAAATGGGAACCGATCCTATGGACATGTGCAGCAAGTACAAGTTATATACCATATATATGTGGGGAGCCGATCCTAGTACCTTGTCAACCGAATTTTGATAACTAGCGTGACTATGCAAAGTACGAACATGGAGGTAGAACCGTGAAACCCATGTTTGGTGATTGAGTATTCTTGATAAATCACGTAGTTCTTTAAAGTCAAATGAACCGATAATAAACTTGTTTGGAAGTGTAGCAAATCGATTTCAAGATTGTAAATATGAAAGGGGACTTACAAAGTAAAGATGTCGACATACTTTGAACATGTGCAGTAACGTTTATCTTTAATTGTTCAAAGTTATTCCTTAATAGCTAAATGAAGAAAATCCTGGATCGAATAAAATAAATTGAGAATCTTTTATTTAAGGTTTTAATTTTATTTTAGGAAAATGAAAATTAGTAACGTGTATTTACTAGTTGGATATTTTCCAAGACATTTTCGGTCAATAATTGGACAAAGCGTTTCCAGGAATTATGGAAACCGAATCTGGAATATATTGCATATCTTGAGAATATTTTCGGTTTTGGAAATTCCTTGGTGTCCAAACTTCCTTGGTCTACAAATATCAAAGTTTGCATTTCAAGCAAATTAATCCTCAGAGACAGCAAAACTATCTCAGTTGTGCTGCTACTGGTGAAGCCGCCTATTCGGAGAGGAGAGTAACATAATTAGGCGAAATCTCTTACGGCCGCTCAGTTTAAATACTTCTTTGGGATTGAGAAGCTCTATTAGTACCGTTGGAGGGAAACTAGATAATTGCGGTTTATCTTTAGTGTTCGATTGATTTGATTGACTAACGGTGGTTGAACTTTGATTGCACCTAGTTTGTTTATGCTTGAGAATCTTCTCTTCTGATATAAGATTCACTCGAACTAGATCGAAGTTTCGACGTGGATCGTTAGACTGTTTGTAGATATACAGACGTCTTGTGATAATCCATTGTTAACAGACTTCGTTTTCTGCGTGATTGAACATAAGAGATTCAAGTTGATTGTGTGCAGGTGTTTATTGAAGATCTAATAAGATTTGCAGACAAAGAAGACTTTGAAGATTTCTGATTTGGGTTCATAATCTTTGGTGTGCACAATACTTGTTTCGGTAAAAGAGGATCCAACTATAATCAATCGGTTTATCCTTGTGGTAGATTAGATTGATTAGTTGTGTAGATCGGCATCAATACAATTATTTATGATTAAAAGTATTGATTGTAAAATCTTAACAATTACTTTGGTAGTTGATAATAAGATAGATCTAAGAACCTGACAAAGGAGTTTATTGAGATAAACAGAAGAGCCTTTTATCGAACTCAATCACTTGGTTGAAAAGAGTTGATACCAAACAGATTTGTTGTTCCTTTACTGTTTGGAATACAAACCAAAGGAATTGTTCCAAGTACGTTACAGGTCGGAGGAGTGGGAATATAGACGGAACTAGGTGAACTATAGGTATAGTTGTTGGTCTCAACTATACGAAGTTGGTTTGATTTTGTATAGTGGCTTAATCATGAGAGTATTCAATTCTGGACAAGGTCCCGGGGTTTTTCTGCATTTGCGGTTTCCTCGTTAACAAATTCTTGATTTGTCATTTACTTTTATTTTCCGCAATTATAATTGTTGTTATTATAATTCAAAGTAAATTACACAAACGTTAATTCCTATTTACTTGATAAGTAATCCTATTGTGTTTAGTTAAGTCCGAACATTTTATCAAGTAAACATACTTCGTTGTTTCATTTTCTCGATCTTGTATCCATAGTCAATCACACAAGTTATCTTGTTGTCTTATTGTCTCGATCTCGTATCCATAGACGATCACACGAAATGTGAACCGATTAGTTATATTGTCTCGACTAAGTCCATATACAATTATTTTCGAAGAAAGGACTTATAGGTGGAAAAGTTTTAGTTTGAGGTGTATTTGGGTACTCTCTTCTTTTCAATTATTATCAAAGCAGGCAAACACGAAAAGAACTAACAATCTGTATTTGGTGCAATCCAACCTATAAGAAATTGAATCTAATGTTCGATTCAGTTAACGTAATGGCAGGATTTAACTACTTCAAAAATTTGTGGTGGAAGACCTGGATGAAGTATGTAATAATATTGTTCCTAAATGTTTTATGAATTGGAATTATGTCCATGTATGTCTTGAAAGACTTACATAATCAGTGGAATATCATAGAATTGTATATTATTGTCTTGGATACTAACATGTTTAGTAGCAATGAAATACTCTATGAGACAGACTGTATCTCGAAAATGCATAAGATTCCTCTTAGAATTTTTCATTATATGAACCATGGTTATTGTGTTCCTGAAAAAAAAGGAATCTTAAATATATTTTGGAAAACCTTTCAAAGTATATATATCTGTACATTTTTATATTCACTACTGTCAGTGTATCTCTATCTAGGATGCGATTTTGAAAAATATGTATTCCTATAAGGAATGAGTTTTCAGTTAATAATTATATTAAAAATGGATTGCTTCATACACCTCACAACTGTTTTAATAAAGCAGGTGATCTTTTGAAATTCTACAGGGTTTATGATTCTGATGGTATTTTTAACAAATATCATATTTTGTCCAAATTTATCTCTGTATAATCTAGTAAATTATTGGATAAATTTCAAGTGATATGATCAAATTCTGGTAATAAAAGAGTAAAAAGATTTTTGGAAAAAAACTTAGAATCAACCGAATTAAAGATCCAGTCCATGAAAAACCGGTTTTCCAAAAAAAAGACCTAGATACAAAATCGGAATTGTTTCCCCACAAGCCTTGGTTTCCGATTTTGAAAGTATTTCCTAAAACTAGTTATTTTCGGTTTTTGATATCAAGTCTTCTTATAAAAGATAACCTCTTGCTATGTGTTCAAACATATTGGGGAAGATTGGTCAAAACCGTAACTAGGGTTTTTCATATGTTCACAAGTACGATAAAAATGAAATCAAGAACCAAATATGTTGATGGTCGGGTTAGATATGATAATATTGATAGGATCATATTTCCTAACAGTATTGACAACAAGCATGAATTTTCACGTTTCGTTGACAGCTCTTGCTTTAGGAAATACGAAACACTCAAGGGAATGGAATTTACTACTGAAAAAAGTTTGTTCCAGATGTCCAAAATAAGGATTATGTGAAGTTTGTTCAAGATCGAAACTGGGGAAATCTTTTTGATCTTGAAGAATATTCACCTGATATGGTAAGATTGTTCTATTCCAATATACACAATGTTGATCACAAAAAACTTAGTTTTGTGACTCTTGTTGGTCGAGGAATCTATTATGTTGATCGTAAGACAATTTCTATTGCTATTGAGTACAATATGGAATGTAATCACTTGATTACTGGAGTTGAAATTGGACACGATACCATTTCAACATGTCTCGTTGGAAAGAAGGCTGTCTGGAAGAATGATAGATTACCAACAAAGGATATACCATTTCATCTTAGGGTTTTCGACAAACTTGCTTTAGAAACCATATTTGCAAGTACAAGAGATAAGTCAGTTTGGGATAAGACGTTTGCTGAATTCGTCTATTTTTTGTTGAAAGAAGATTCTCAAATAGATCTAATGATCAAAATCTCAGATTCTATTTCCTCACAAGGAATAAAGAGGCATCTCGGTTTTCCATGTATAATCACAAAAATTTGTGAATTCATCAAGGGAGATGACTTTGATGAAACGAGAAGCATTACGGCTGTCTCTAATAAGACTATAAGTCAAATGATTGGGGGACAAACCCATAATGATGTTGTTAAAAGAATTTCACAAAATTCTATCAACGAGTCTCTTCTAGGCCATCTGGAAAATCTTGATAAACAACTTGACTATTTTCAGAAACAGCTGGGCTTTGCTGCTCGAAAATATCCAGAATCTCTTGAAGGAATTCAAAAAATTGAATTAGAGTTTTGGAACCAAGAACCGGAAATTGAAGAAGAGCGTCAAAAAAACTCTTGGTCACAAAGAATGTTCTTCCCAATAATTTAGATGCAAGGAAAAATAGACAAAAATTTTTGATGATTGTATTAGGTCTATTATGAATAAAACTATCTTATTATGAATAAAATTATTTGATTTATAATTTTTCTTGTGATAGTTTTTGATTTACATAGCCTGTGCTTGAATGCTTTATGTTATTGCTATGTATGTTTATGGGATGTTTGATTTCGGTTTTATTACCTTGATATTCTATCTCATAATGTTGTGAACCCTTATGGTTTGGGTGACTTTTTGGTTTAGGAGGATTAAGTTCTATCCCATGTTGGTAGGCTTTATCAAAGGACCATGAGGGGTTCTGATAGAAACAATAAGTGAAAAAGTCACAATATGTTGAATCGTTTGGTTTATCATAAAAGAATATGTGTTTCGGGGTTTTCAACTTTTGCTTGCAATAGTTAAAAACCGGTTTTCAACCTTTCTCTGGTAAAGGTTGGTTGTTGTTATTCTTTTGTTTTGTATAAGAATGACAACATAATGATATTTCGATATCAATTCTCCCTGGAAGAAGATGCAAACATATTGGAGAAAAGGATGCGAAATTTGAGGTAATAATCTTGTTAGTTAATTGTTTTCCTGTTTAAGAAAAGCCTGATTTTATTGCATATATTTATTGCTTTTGCTTCGGTACAATTGATGTTTTATTCCATTATTTGTGTATGGATGTATGTGTGATTCAATTGGTTTTGGTTAAGAAAAACTATTGTTATCTTTCTTTATTGTTTGATATCAATCGTTTAGGCTTACAAATTTCGGTGCAATTGTGGTGCTTTAATGTCTATGTTGTTTCAATTGCTTCCGGTTGAGGTGAATAATTATGCAAGTTGATTTATTTGGTTTGTATGAATTGTTTATGGCTTAACGAAAGAAAAGGTTTACGAAATGAATTGTTTAGTCCAATTCGATTCCGGATAAGAGAGACTAAGTTAATTCTGATGTTAGTTAGACTTATCAAAGAGGAGGTTTATGTTATTCAAGTCTAATTTGAATTCCTTAAGAAGAAATGCTAGTTAACTAACCTAGTACTTATCTTGTTTTGAAGTTAAAGGTCTAAGTTATATGGATAATTAGAACCTGATGAGAAAAATAGAGTTATCTTTATTTTGGTCTTATCGAACAAGCAATTGTATTTGTACAATCGGTTTAGAAAAGGAACTAAGGTTCTTAGTTGATTTTTGGTTTGCTAAACTATTAGGGAAAATTGTTTCGGGAAATTGTTTCCTTGGTAACATATCAAACTAAAATTACTTTGTAGTTTCGGTTTTGATATTGTTTATCAAAAATGTTGTGTGGAACCCTCGTGCTTAACTCTATAGGTTGCAAGTCTATTAAGATTTGTAAGATCCTTTCGGTTTGTCCTTTATTTTTATCGTTTCTTTGTCATTTTGTGATAAAAAGGGAGAGAAATATATGGAGTAAACAAGTGATATTAGTATTGATTTATATTGATTGGTATCACTAAGGGAAAGGACATTGGTGCTTAAATGTTTATCTAACGAAAGAGTGAAAGCATAGACTAAGGGGGAGTAGCATCTCATATTACAAAGGAATAACAAAGACGTGCGGATTGAAAATCTACCTATCTTACCTTTAGGGGGAGTATTAGCTTTGTTATTATAATGTCAACAGCGTCATTTATGGATTGAATGTATACAGGTTATTGTGTTGTTGAATTCGGGAATCAAGCGTATGTATAATGAATTCTTGTAATTTGTTTATCCATATGATGTAAGAGTTTTGTCACTAAAATTGACAAAGGGGGAGATTGTTAGAGCATAGCTCGGTTGAACCCACCAAACGTTGGTATGTCAAGTTTGGTTATCATTTTTTCGTGAGACACAACTCATTTTAAGAGTCGCTTGGTTATGTACTAGAGTGACTTAGTATAGGTTAGCTTGAAAGTATTAGGATGTGAGACATTAAAAGTATTGCGAAGACTTGAATAAGTGAAGAAGTAAGGAGCTACAACGACAGCATCATCCTTCCACTTGAGGTTAGTGATATTTGACTTGAACTGTTTCATTCCCTAACATATTTTTCAAGTCGTGCGTATTGAAAACAAAACCGCGAAGCATAAATGATTATACTCTAGTTAGACATAGTATTAAGGAATACAATACGAGGTTTATTGCTTAACCATTAAACTTTGTAGATAAGACATCGACATAATCGTTTGAATGCTATTATGATTATGTATGGGTATAAGGTGAACATTTCATCCTAGGAAACAATGTTTTACATTTTTTTTAAGGAAATAAATTCATGAACTTGTTTTGTGAATCGAAAGAGAAATCACCAGGAATTATTGGTATTGTTATTCATTGCATATATTTTGAACTACCAATATGTGTGATTAGTATAACTGCTCATGACTTGTTTATGTTCTTCGTAAAACTATTCATAAATGCCTGACTTTTGTATTGGTATGACTTTTATTAGTGATACCGATCTTAAGTAATCACCTGAGATGGTATGATCGATTTTGTGTTATTGGTATGACCGACTCTGGGTAAAAGGGAACCGATCCTAGTTAGAGGTGCAACCTATCACAAAGGGGAATCAACCCTTTTATGAGGCGCAACAAGTTTTTAGCAGAAAGGGGAACCGATCCTATGGACATGTGCAACACGTTTTTAGGCAAAGGGGAACTGATCCTATGGACATGTGCATCAAGCACAAGTTAGATACCATATATATATGGGGAACCTATCCTAGTACCTAATCAACCGAATTTTGGTAACTAGCGTGACTATGCAAAGTACTCACATGGAGGTAGAACCGAAACTTGTTTTGGTAGAACCGTGAAACACATGTTTGGTGATTGAGTGTTCTTGATCAATAACGTAGTTCTTGAAAGTCAGATGAACCAATTCTAAACTTGTTTGGAAGTGTGGAAAATCGGTTTCAAGATTGTAAGTATGAAAGAGGACTGATAAAGTAAAGATGTCGACATACTTTGAACATGTGCAGTAACGCTTATCTTTAATTGTTCAAAGTTATTCCTTAATATCTAAAGGAAGAAAATCCCGGATCGAATAAAATAAATTGAGAATCTTTTATTTAAGGTTTTTAATTTTATTTTAGGAAAATGAAAATTAGTAATGTGCATTTACTAGTTGGTGATTTTCCAAGAGATTTTCGGTCAATATTTGGACAAGGCATTTCCAGGAATTATGGAAACCGAATCTGGAATATATTGAATATCTTGAGAATATTTTCGGTTTTGGAAATTCCTTGGCGTCCAAACTTCCTTGGTCTATAAATATCAAAGTTTGCATTTCGAGCAAACTAATCCTCAGAGACAACAAAACTATCTCAGTTGTGCTGCTACTGGTGAAGTCGCCTATTCGGAGAGGAGAGTAACCTAATTAGGGGAAATATCTTACGGCCGCTCAGTTTAAAGACTTCTTTGGGATTGAGAAGCTCTATTAGTACCGTTGGTGGGAAACTAGATAATTGCGGTTTATCTTTTGTTTTCGATTGATTTGATTGACTAACGGTGATTGAACTTTGATTGCACCTAGTTTGTTTATGCTTGAGAATCTTCTCATCTAATATAATATTCACTCAAACTAGATAGAAGTTTTGACGGGGATATTTAGATTGTTTGTAGATCTAAAGACGTCCTGTGACAATCCATTTATAACAGACTCCATTCTGTGCGTGATTTATCACAAGAGATTCAATTTGATTGTGTGCAGGTGTTTATTGAATATTTAAGAATATTTGAAGACAAAGAAGACTTTGAAGATTTCTGATTTGGGTTCATAATCTTTGGTCTGCACAATACTTGTTTCGGTAAAAGAGGATCCAACTATAATCGGTTTATCCTTGTGGTAGATTAGATTGATTAGTTGTGTATATCGGCATCAATACAATTCTTTGTGATTAAAAATATTGATTGCAAAATCTTAACAATTACTTTGGTAGTTGATAATAAGATAGATATAAGAACCTGACAAAGGAGTTTATTGAGATAAACAGAAGAGCCTTTTGTCGAACTCACATCACTTGTTTGGAAAGAGTTGATACCAAACAGATTTGTTGTTCCTTTACTGTTTGGAATACGAACCAAAGAAATTGTTCCAAGTACGTGAATTATTATAGGTCGGAGGCGTGGGAATATAAACAGAACTAGGTGAACTATAGGTATAGTTGCTTGGTCTCAACTATACGCAGTTGTTTTGATTTTGTATATCGGCTAAATCCTGAGAGTATTCAATTCTGGACAAGGTCCCAGAGTTTTTCTGCATCTGCGGTTTCCTCGTTAACAAAATCTTGATGTGTCATTTACTTTTATTTTCCGCAATTATAATTGTTGTTATTATAATTTAAAGTAAATTACACAAATGTTAATTCCTATTTACTTGATAAGTAATCTTGTTGTCTTTGGTTAAGTGCGAACCTTTTATCAAGTAAACATATTTCGTTGTTGCATTGTCTCAATCTTGTATCCATATTCAGTCACACAAGTTATCTTGTTGTCGTATTGTCTCGATCTCGTATCCATAGACGATCACACGAAGTGTGAACCGATTAGTTGTATTCTCTCGACTAAGTCCATAGACAATCACTTTAGGAGAAAGGACTTATAGGTGGAGAAGTTTTAGTTTGAGGTATATTTGGGTACCCTCGTCTTTTCAGAAATATTCTCACGTGACGAATCATTTGCATGGAAAATTTTCAATTGATCCACAAATTAATTCATAGAATTTTTTTTAAAGGAGCGTTGAACATCTAATTGTTAAGTCACATTTTGAGATTCTTCGCATGACAAGTTTGAATCGAAAACAGTTTGAGGGTGAAAACAGTTTATGTTGTTTGTGTCTAAATTGATCTCAATACTATATATTGTTGGCACTCGATTTCGTATTTATTATGGTGTTTTATGTGTTTGTAGGTATTTTGGGAAATAGACGTTTTTGGAGAAATCGGATCGAAAAGTTATTAAAGGCACCTCCGGAGGATACCTGCTCAAGGGAACCCATTTTGGATAAGGGGCATCCACTTTATAAGGGGCACCTATATGTTATGGGCACCTCAGAATTCGCTAAAGACACGCCACCTTCTCCATTTGAATTTAGTAATTAGGGGGAAATTGTTTTCTTCTCGTGCGTTTTTTACTGGCAGAGTTGGCTTCGATTTTGGATGTGTCCGACAGAGATTCAATCAAGCTTGTTTGCGTTGGACTATACTTGTCTAAGCATGGCTAGTACAATGGATCTAACAGATTATAATGGGCTGAATAATCAGTTCTCGGTGCTAACAGGGAAAGAAGATACTCGTAATTTTGGACCGGCTTTCGACAAGGCTTTGGCGAGATTTAAGGGGATTGTGGCTTGGATTCGGATTGGATTTGGTGTATTTGATCTAAACAGGAACGGTAATCCTTTTAGATTCCATAAAATAAGGATAGAATTTTGTTTCACGTAGAACATAAGAGGTGGATATATTTCCGGAGTTTGGGCGAGATCCTATTGAAGTTTTTCAAGGATTTGGGTTCTGATTTGGACTTGGGTTATTCTTTTGCAGTATTTGACGGATTTGGATTGGTCTTGGATTGATGCGGTGAAACAGGAATGCTGAGAAGTTTGTTTCGAAGAAAACGAACAAGTTTCCATACTTCACGTAAACAGGGCAAGAGAGAGTCTCGGGAGTTAAGTTATTTTTTTTGGAAGTTGCGTACAACTTTGGAGAGTATACTTTCTCAGGATTCTATTCTATCGAGTTGGAAGATTTGTTAACAAAACAAAGACGCGGTGAAGAGTAGAAAAGGAAAAAAAAGCCCGAGACTTTCGTGTGAAGTAAAAGAGACTTTCGTCGACGATAAAAAGGAGTTGTGGGAGTCAGGAGGGGTTGTTGGGTAGTTTGGGGCCTTTACGTAGTTTTAGAGGAGGCTCTGGTACGAAGAAATCACGCTGTAGAGAAAGTTGCAGCAGAAGGAGGAAGAAGACGAAGTTGAAGAACATTGGACGACCCAAGTCAGTCGCAGAAAAGTGTGGTTTATCCACGACACACATAGTATCGTTCCCAGCAGTCTTACATCTTCTGTATCGTTAGTAACAGTCGATCTGCCATGCATATAAACGTTGCAATTGATCTGTTTTGGTGATTTTCCTTGTACTTCCATCATTAAACACTCTTTGAGCCATGTTTCTATCTTTTGAGAGTTTGTACGACATCATGAGATAAACCCCAACACTGGGATGACGGAGGAAGCCATATTTCATGCGCGTGGTAATTATATTTAATTCTTTCATGAATTTTTGCAAGGATTATTAATTGTTTTATGGTTTTTATATAACGGTTGTGATTTCAATTGATGGGTTATACTTAGGTTAAGTCTTTTGATATACCATACTTTAGATTTACAGTCGTTGCTTTTCAAAAATCTACCTTGGCAAAGAAATAGAGTCAATATTCTATTTGAGCTATAATTGTCTAGAATAACTATATGAATCGCATGAATGGATTTATTGGTGGAATCCTGTGCCCCAGTCTCTCGTAACATTAAGTGAAACCAAAATTAAGTCTGAAATCAAATCTTTACAAGTCTTTGAACGAACTTCTACTTATCGCTTTCAAAATTACATCAATTTTTGGTGCCGCCGACGGGGATTTGTATTTAGATTTGTTTTAGGTTTATTTTTATTTTTATTATTATTTTTTGTTCCTTTTTACGCGTTTTGGTATTTTTTTGATTCTTTTCAGATTTGGAGTGAAGCTACAAGGAAAGAAAAAGTGCTATAAAAGGAAAGCATCGCCAAAGAAGGAAAGAAAAGAGGAATCCGAAAGGAGTGAAGAAGAAGATTTTGTATATAGTTATTTTGTTTATTTTTAGAAACTGTAAATAGGATTTTATTTTTGTAATTTTTCTTTTCCTTTTTGGACATTTTTATTTTTGGACTTTATTTTTGGACTGGACATTATTATTATTTTGAAACCCTAAGGAAGGGTTAAAAATTAAATATAAACTGTTTTCAGGGAAGGATGACAGTTACGATACTGTCTCGGCCCCTCGGGTTCGTACACTGACATTGGAGTCGGTGGCCTGAGTCGACTTCAACGGTTAATCGCCCGTCTGGTACGAGAGGTAAGACTCTATCCACCCACGAATCCCCTGTCAGTGGGTTTTATTTTGTGTGATAACTCACACCCCTGCAGTTGAATGTCGAACTGGTATTACAATAGCCAATACAACGAATATCCGACTGAGTTTCAAAATGGACGTTACTACTTTGACCATAGTGTGAATAGTGGTTGGGAACATCAGCCTTTTGAAGATTATGTTCCATACCATGGTGAGCCCAATTACTATCCACATACGCACCGGTCATATGAGCAAAATTCTTATATTTCTCCTTTAGAAGAGTCTCTCAGGAAATTAGAAGAGTCGACACGTAGGATAGCTGGGATGAATAACTTAGTTTATGACGAAAGAAAACTTTCTATAGAGGAATCCCTCAAGCTGATAGCTGAGACGAACGAAAGAATTGCTCGAAATAATCTTAATTTTCAATACAGTGTCTCCAATAATACCCTTGAAAATGAGGATAGTTATTTGCATAATCAAGATGACGAGGATATAATTGGTAACACTACTCGTTGTTTAGATGAGGTTCAGCCATTTTCATGTTATTATAATGATTATGATGAGGATAGTGTTGATGAAGAATTTGAAATAAATAGGCATAGTGATCAGGAATTTGCTACTCCAACTGAGCTTAACAATAATATTATTTCTAGTTCAAATCCAAATAATTTTAATAATTATTCACCTATTCAAAAGGACGAGGATTTGACTAGAGATACCCCAGTTTTAGACGATGTAGTATTTCCTTTTGATTACGAAGCTAATAATGGTTTAGAGGAACGAGTATATTTTGAGTCTAGCGATTTAGAAACAATATACTTAGAAAAAGAAAATGGACTCGTCGAGATGAGTGAGGATGTACCCAACTTAGAAGAATCAATTGACCATTTTCATGAATTAGATGACCTTGAAATTAGGGAAGTTGTGACTAGTCTTTCTAGAGACACTGAAAACTCTAAGTTTGGGGGTGATTATCATTCTCCATGTGACTTAACTCTTAGAAAGGTCCCTCACTTGGGACTTGACATATGTGCCTCAACCATTTTACAAGATTATCTTCATACACGTTTTCTTGAACCTAGTGATGTCCACAAGAAATTTCAGTTATTAGAAACCCATCCTCTGGTTGATGTGGTTTACCCAGGATATGATACCCAGATTGACTTTGTTTTCCCACCAAATATTTTCTTCCAAATGTGGGAATGTTTGATTTTCAAATGTGTCGAATATTAAGTTTTGAGACTAAACCTAATTATTTTAGGAGATTAGGGTCGACATACTTGTTTAAGAAAGATCACCACTTTCATTGTGGTCAGCTGTGTAAGTCAAATCTGATTGACTTAGAGGATCCTCAATTATTCAGGTTATTATTATGTGCTTCTAAGTTTTTATTTGAGTTTTTCCAGATCTAGAACCTGAACATTTGGATATAACCTATGAGGAAATGCAGCCCATGAAAATATTTTATTTGGACCCAGTTATAGAACCTGAACCTGAACCACAGCTAGATGTAGTTGTCTTAAACATGAAACTAGACAAGGGTGTGCTTTATTTGTTTATTTTCTTGACAGGTTGAAGATTCCTTTTACTTGTGATATCTTTATTTGGTTTTGATGACCCACATATATTTCGGCTATTACTTTATGATTCTATAAGGTGACTAATCCTTTCTTAGTCTGGCTAAAGACGTTAAACTTAGCACTTCTTGGGAGGTAACCTATTCTCATGCAACACGGTAATATCTTTCCTTATCTCTTTTGCTTCAAATGGTAACAGTTTCTCCTTGTTTATGCTTTTAATTTGATCTTTAGAACATTGAGGACAATGTTAGATTTAAGTTTGAGGGTATAGGAGAAACTTTTTAGTTGCATAATTAAACTCCAGAGCCTAGAAATTTATGCCTATTAAGGATGGCACTAACCAATCTAAGTGGATGGAAGCATTTTGTAGGAGTTGAGGAACCAATCTGACTAGATATCAACATCTAAAGAGTCTATTCATAAAAGCACATATCTCAGGTGTTAGAAATAACATGATAGTTTCACCATATCTCGCTGAGTCCTTTTCACTTCTGTTTTTATTTTATTTTGTTTTTAAACTATGTTTCTCTAAGTGATTAGGTGTGGCTCACGATTCAAGTTGTTACCAATGATAGGGTGAATTAGATTGATTGAGATAAAAAAAAGTAGAAGAAGAAGAAGAAAAAGAGACCAGACCATCAGACCAACTGGAATGAATTCAATAAAGTCGACCACTGGGACCCTTGTATATGCCAGTTGTGTTGACCTAGAGTTAGGATTATCGACCAATGATACCCTTGTATATGCCAGTGTGCTGATATTATTCAGACCGGTATCTCAGTCCATTAGGATAGGTTCATTTTGGCGGAGGACTTCAGACAGATATGAGAAACACCGCTCACCTAGTAAACATCAAAACCATCTATGTTTTTCTCTATATCCATCTTCTTGATCTAACCATGTGATTAGTTTTGACTCCGGATATTGATGTCCATAGTGCGACTATCTTAGTAGAGTTCTGTCACTTATATATGAATTTTAGTATGCTTGAGTGCAAACTCGTATACAACAATTGGAATTTCGTATCAGGGTACTTCCTCCTGTAGTCAATAAGTATGCCAACCAAGGAGATTCTTTAGTGCCTTCCAAGGTTCTGCGCAGATAGTTAGGGTCTGGAGTAAAGGTTTTGTGGGTATATCTCTTGTAAGCCCTCCCGAGACTATAACTCGGCCACTAGGGACACCTAGGGGTTTAAAGGCTTATTGCATACGCTAAATGCAATCGACGATGCCTGCGACAGTGAGTTAGGATTTATTTTGTAGATTTGATTTGCTCGGGACTAGCAAATAATAAGTTTGGGGGTATTTGATAGACACATTTTTGTGTCTAAATTGATCTCAATACTATATATTGTTGGCACTCGATTTCGTATTTATTATGGTGTTTTATGTGTTTGTAGGTATTTTGGGCAATATACGTTTTTGGAGAAATCGGCTCGAAAAGTTTCTAAAGGCACCTCCGGAGGATACCTGCTAAAGGGAACCCATTTTGGATAAGGGGCATCCACTTTATAAGGGGAACCTATCTGTTATGGGCACCTCAGACTTTGCTAAAGACACACCATCTTCTCCATTTGAATTTAGTAATTGGGGGGAAATTGTTTTCTTCTCGTGCATTTTTTACTGGCAGAGTTGGCTTCGATTTTGGATGTGTCCGGCAGAGATTCAATCAAGCTTGTTTGCGTTGGACTATACTTGTCTAAGAAGGGATGGTACAATGGATATAACAGATTATAATGGGCTGGATAATCAGTTCTCGGTGCTAACAGGTAAAGAAGATACTCGGAATTTTGGACCGGCTTTGGACAAGGCTTTAGCGAGATTTTAAGGGGATTGTGGCTTGGATTCGGATTGGATTTGGTGTATTTGATCTAAACAGGAACGTAATCCTTTTAGATTCCATAAAATCAGGATATAATTATGTTTCACGTAGAACATAAGAGGTGGAGATATAGCCGGAGTTTGGGCGAGATCCTATTGAAGTTTTACAAGGATTTGGGTTCTGATTTGGACTTGGGTTATTCTGTTGGAGTATTTGACGGATTTGGATTGGTCTTGGATTGATGCGGTGAATAGGGATGCTGAGAAGTTTGTTTCGAAGAAAACGAACAAGTTTCCATACTTCACGTAAACAGGGCAAGAGAGAGTCTCGGGAGTTAAGTTATTTTTTTTGGAAGTTGCGTACAACTTTGGAGAGTATGCTTTCTCAGGATTCTATTCTATCGAGTTGGAAGATTTGTTAACAAAACAAAGACGCGGTGAAGAGCAGAAAAGGAAAAAAAATCCCGAGACTTTCGTGTGAAGTAAAAGAGAATTTTGTCGACGATAAAAAGGAGTTGTGGGAGTCAGGAGGGGTTGTTGGGTAGTTTGGGGCCTTTACGTAGTTTTAGAGGAGGCTCTGGTACGAAGAAATCACGCTGTAGAGAAAGTTGCAGCAGCAGGAGGAAGAAGACGAAGCTGAAGAACATTGGACGACCCAAGTCAGTCGCAGAAAAGTGTGGTTTATCCACGACACACATAGTATCGTTCCCAACAGTCTTACATCTTCTGTATCATTAGTAAAAGTCGATCTTCCATGCATATAAACGTTGCAATTGATCTGTTTTGGTGTTTTTCCTTGTACTTCCATCTTTAAACACTCTTTGATCCATGTTTCTATCTTTTGAGAGTTTGTACGACATCATGAGATAAACCCCAACACTGGGATGACGGAGGAAGCCATATTTCATGCGTGTGGTAATTATATTTAATTATTTCATGACTTTTTGAAAGGATTATTAATTGTTTTATGGTTTTTATTTAACGGTTGTGATTTCAATTGATGGGTTATACTTAGGTTAACTCTTTTGATATCCCATGCTTTAGATTTACAGTCGTTGCTTTTCAAAAATCTACCTTGGAAAAAAACAGAGTCAATATTCTATTTGAACTATAATTGTCTAGAATAACTATATGAATCGCATGAATGGATTTATTGGTGGAATCCTGAGTCCCAGTCTCTCGTAACATTAAGTGAAACCAAAATTAAATCTGAAATCAAATCTTTACAAGTCTTTGAAAGAAATTCTACTTATCGCTTTGAAAACTACATCATCTAGACCCTAAACAATGCACTGCACGGGAGTACTTTTGATTCGAGAGATCAATATGTACAATCCTGTCCTACACCAAGAATTGGCCGTTCCAGGCTTGCTTCGGTCACAAAGTGAAGGAGAAGGGTTGGTCTTAGGGAGGGAAGCAAAGAAAGTACTGAGACCAGAATATTTGATTTCTGGATACTGTGTTGCTCTCCTGACCAAAACTTGTTTTTTGGTGGAATTAGGTGAAGCCTATTTACACAAGTCATATTGAAACGTTCCCTGGTCTCGTAGGAAGTGGAAATGATTGAGTGGTGGAAAAATAGAGTAACGTGTAACCGTCAGACATTATGCTTCCATGATGAAGGAAGTGAGTTTGTGTAACCGTCAAACATTATGCTTCCATGATGAAGGAAGTGGATTTGTTTACACCATTACTTTTCACCACCACTAATTGTCCCGCTTCATGACACTTTCTTGTAACGGGCGCATTGCCCGCCGAACGCTATAACCCGCCAAACCAATATCCTGATGAACATCCCCCAGTTTGTGACATGTTTGATGTCTCGAGTGTTTTCGTGGAAAACATGTAGAAATTTGCTACGTGCGGCAAGTCAAAGTCAAGGGACTTACCGCAGGAAATAGCATGTAATGCTATTAGGCTCGTTTTGGCTAGTCGCCTAAAAGTTTCCACATGTTTGTCAGTTTGGTTGCGAACTTCGATGGTTGAGATCGCATCTCATGAAGGAGGGTATCCGTTTATTATAGCTACCTTGTGTTGGCGCCTGATAATGACACAGTGGCGTTTTGTGCACGCCAGTGGCACTGTGGCACGACAGGTATGACTCGTGCATGCCAGTGGCACGGTGGTGCAAGTGGTAACTGGCGTAGCCATGGCCACTATATTTAGGAAGTTGGTCTCCTGAAACTTGCTACAAGTATGTCAGCTCGGTGGAGAACTTAGATGGTCGAGATTGCATCTCATGAGGAAGGATGGCCATTGATTATGGCCGCATCTTATTTGCATAGCGAAGTGGCGCCATTGGCATAGTGGCGCCTGGCGGAGCCATGCCATAGCGGCATGCCAGTGGCGTAGCCGTGGCAGTTTTTTTGGCATATTGGTGTTAGACCCAAATATGGCTCTGGAGACATTGACCATGTTGCTAAGTTAATCTTGAGGCCTTTAGGAGAGTCACTGGACTCAGTTGGCATGGAAACTTTTAGCTAAATTAGGGTTTGTTGCATCGCAAACCTATTTAGCACGTGCGGCCTGACTGCGGCATGGCGTCGTGGCCAAGGCTAGGTCTTGGCAGCGTGGCCAAGGCTAGGATTTGGTGCCGTGGCCAAAGTTATGGCTTGGCGGCGTGGACAAGGCTAGGCTTTTACTCCGTGGAAAAGCTAGGGCTTGGCGGCGTGGCCAAGGATATGATTTGGCGTCGTGGCCAAATTTAGGGCTTGGCGGCGTGGCCAAAGCTAGGATTTGACGCTGTGGCCAAAGTTAGGGCTTGGCGGCATGGCCAAGGCTAAATTGGCTCGTGGCATGTTGTGGACTATGACCAAAATTAGGGTTTCAGTTAATGCTACTGAAGCAAAAGTTTTTTTATCATGAAATCCTAATTGGAGTCCATTATGGCATTGACCACGAACAGAAAGTGGATTAGCACATATTGGCGTCATTTGTGGCACATTGGCATGTTACTGCGGCATAGTGACATGTTGGCATGTTGCTGCGGCAGGGTGGCATGTTGGCATGCCAATGTTGTTGTGGCAGAGCACGTTTGGGTTGCCAGTTAGTATGGAGGCGCGGAAGGGTGCGTTTGGCCTTTAATGTATAGTGGCGAGTTTAGAGCGACTTGATTGGTCAAGAAAAGGGGGTAGCCAAACATAAGGCGCGACTACACCTCTAGTGCTTGTGGCGCATTTTAAAGTGACCTGATTGGTCTGTAGGAAGGAGAGGGGCCGGACAAGCATGGGCGTGGCCACACTTCTGGTGTGAGTGTGGCGGATTTAGAGCAACCTGATTGGTCGATGGTAAGTGGGGCCGGCAATTAAGGGCCCAACCAAAACTTATGTGCGCGTGGATATTTGAGGCAATGTAGTCAATATACGATTTCGGTGAATATCGGTCGAGTTCCGAGACACGATATTTCGGTGAATACTGGTGAGATATCGGCCAATATCGGCGAAATATCGGCCAATACCGGCAATATCGGCATCTCGGTGAAACACCGAAACCGATATTATCGGCGGTATCTCGGCCATCTCGGCCGAGATTAAATACATTGGTTTGTGGCGACCTGATTGGTCGAGGAAAATAGGGCCGGTTTAGGATGGGGCTTGGCCAATGACAAGTGGCGCCAGTTGGCCTAAGTCATGGCCGCGCCTCCCTTTGTTGTTGCGGCTCCCTATTTGCTGATTCTGGGCAAGATTTTTCACCTACTAATCCATGGCGGATCAATTACCTAGTTTTCCTAGGCTTACTTTCGACAAGCAAGGTCTGGTATACTGCGTAAGGCGCAAAAGTAATTGATTGAATTCTATGTGTTGACACAGAGTTCTTTAAGTTCATAGCCAGAGAGCATCATGCTTCTGATTCAATACCCCATGCAAAGACCTTATCCTTGATATTTGGAAATTCGTGCTACTCTGCTGCGAGTGAACACAAATTGTCATGGCATGTCAATATTAAGGGTTCAGCCGGGGAACATAGCATAGAAATCATTCAAAGAAACTTATATTAAGTGAATATAGGAAAGGCGCCGAAATTTACAGAACATGGGATGGTTGCTACATGCACCAGTCTGGATAAATTTCATGTAAATATATTTAATGGATCAATAAATATGCCAGTGGAGAGGTTAACACTCATGACTCTGTTTTCTTACAGAGTGACGTCACATCAGATGCAAGGTTTTACAATTTTAACCCTAAACTAAAAACCACCATCAACATTTAAGTCCCATGCTTAGCACGTAACAGTGGCGTTGTTGCGGGGTAAGCATGAGATGGTGACAGACAAGAGTAAAATCGAAAGGGAAAGATGTGAAGGGATTGTTAGGGAAATTTGACTAACCTTTGGTGGAAGGCATAAGGAATACGTGATCCTTGTGTTGGCGGCTCTGCGTAATTCCGACTTGGACATAGGGTGTTGGCGTCAGCGTTGAAACTTTGGCTACTGATTGGCAGAGATAGAACTGCAATTTGGTCTGCGAATCGGTGAATGGCGCTAGCTGGCTAGGTCACAGAACGTATGGAGATGACGCTTGGATTCATTCCATGGAATGATGGAAACTGGCTTCATTCCTCGGAATAATGAAAACAGCACATGGATCTTTAACTTCCTAACAATGAAGATGGAGCCGGCTAGGTCGCAGAAAGGGCATAAATAACGCTTGGCTTGGAATGGTGAAGGTGGCGCTACTTTGGCTAGGATGCGGAAAGGCAGAGATGGCTTCTGACTTGGACGCAGACCTTTTGCGCGGGGCTCGAACGCAGATTGTTGGCGCTGGCGTGAAGCGACAGAGATGGTTGCTTGAACGCGGACTGTTTGGCGCAATGGAGCGTTGTCTTCACGGGCCCGGTTCCCTTTTTCTGTGCATAGCTCAAACAAGAAACCTTCCTCCACTCGAACTCCAAAAAGTGATATGTCTATAAAAGGCGTTACCTATCCTTTTTATCTCGTATTATTGGCTTTGTTTCCACGTCTTGATGTTAGCGGCAGAGCAGTAGCAATAAAGCAGGCGATCACTTTTCAGGTATGTATCCCAGTGTTTCTTCTTTTGCTTGCTCTTCTGTATTGGTGTAAACCCTATCCACAGGTATATCTTCCATAAATTTGTAAAAATACTTCAATATGAGTGATTCCTTTTGGCTGGTAGTATTGTGGCATGTAATAGTGTTAGCCACAACATTAATAACAACGAAGCTAAATATTATGCAAAGCAGGCACGCATGGGAGAGTGGATGCTATTGGCTCCTTCCTCCATAAAACCCATCTTTAGTTTGTTTTTTTTTTTGTTTGGTCGTGAGCATCATTCCAGCGGAAAGGCACGTTCTTGGCCAAAAACATGTTTCCCCATGGAAAGACATGTGTTTGCGCTGAGTAAGCATCAGTCCCCATTCCCTTTGGCCATGAGTGCCATAACATGTGAACAAAGAAAGTTTTCCTGTAGAAAACTTGTGGTTGGTTTTTTGATCATTCTATCCAATTTTTCTGACAAAATCCTCATGCATTGTTTTTCTTCAGAGTAGTAAACCTTTTTCTGTTTTTGCTCCGTTGTAGTTATTCCAAAAGTGAAAAAGTAGCATAAGAGATTCTTGTTAAGATGTCACCTGGAAACAGTTCTGCCGTCGTGCCGAGAAATGCTAACAAATCCAAGGACAAGCCGAATTTGGATGATGGATTCTTCACAGAATCATGTACAACTGTAAGGACGCATCCCAGTCATGTGGCAAATTTTCTGACTGGCTTAGATAACGAAGGAGAGGTTCAGTCGATTTCACCATTGCGTGTGATACAGTTTTGTCTCCAGAGGAAAGAGTATCCAGCTTCTTCTATCGACTTTAAAATCTGCCAAATCTCATTGCGCTCTTTCGAAAGATGGATGAGATTCTTGATAATTCGTGATCACGTCAAGACCAATCTGGTTACCGTGCAAATCATGAATGTTGTGATGGCGTCTGCAACACTTCATATTAGGAAAGACATCACAGGTCTAATCTCTTTCATCTCTAGGTGGTGTATGGAGACTCATACTGCCATATGTATGGGGAGAAATGACTATTACTTTGGAGAGCGTAGCCGTCCTATTGAATCTTCCAATAATTGGGAATCTTGATGTCGTCTTGTCCAAGGAAGAAGAGGAAATGCACGCTACTATGGTTAGGAAGTCGGAAGAATATGTTCGTAAGGACAATGAGTAAAAGTGATTTTGTACTTGGTGGGTGTCTGATTGGTTCCCTAAGGAGCCGGAGCCGGATATGGTGCTGGACGATGTGCTCCATGTCGCTGCATTCTTAGCCTTGTCTTTATCCAGAGATATTTTTGATGATGGTTCTGGCAGGAAAGAAATAAGACGGAATATCATCAACTTTGCCATCTAATTGGCGAAAGGCGTGGCTCTTCCCATAGGCAGCTCGTTCCTTGGCTCCTTGTACACCCATATGGATTGCTTAGCCACAGACATGTATGCTTCTAGTGGGTACATGAAGGTGGACTCGTATGTCCATGTTGCATTTCTTCAAGCATGGTTGTGGGAGCATTTTAAGCACTACGCTCTTAATCCAATAACTTCACTTCCTGACACATATGGCGGCTCTAGGATACTTCGTTGGTCGAAGAAGCGTCCAAGACCTAGCTCAAAACTCGTCGATTTTCTCGACAACGTGAATGCAATAAACTTCCGTACCTGGGCTCCGGTCCATGCCTCCATAGTTCATCCAAACAATATTTTCTCCGCCCCGGACATAACATTGCATTCTGATGGAGTGGATATAACCGTTGGAGAGGTCATATTCATGCGAAGCTGCATACGCGGATACATACCATCCCTTTTCAAGGAGTTTTTGGAAGCGGTCCCCTATAATATTGACAGGGCCGCTCGTCATATGGTCTTTGATCAGGGGGTTCCATTTTTCCATCCATCAACGCCTCCAGAAAAACTGTTTCCAGTTGTTTTTGATAGTCGTGCCCTGACAGAGCATAAGAGTCTTCCCTTTCTGCTTTCAGGGAGAAAATCGGCAACAACCCCTAAGTATAATGCTTTCTGGCGGGAAGAGTTCCTTTCTATCTAGGAATTCGTGCATAATGTTGTGACAGGTCCACGCGGCAAGCCCTCCTCTAAGGTTTTGGCGAAGCACGGGTTGTTGAGATTTCCTTCTCTATGTAAGCGAAAATCTCCTAACTCAAATGGAGAAAGTCCTCAGAAAGAGGAGTGAAGGTCGAAAAGTCGTGCATGCGGCTTTCAATCGGCTTCGACAGCCCTGGTTACCTTAATCTCTTTAAACATGCAATTATGTATGATTCTCTAGCTGAATTGCGTGAACATTACGGATTGTTGCCACTGAAAATCTTTTCTTCTTTTTACTCAGGGTTTCGACAGTTCAAACACCTCCGCCAAGCTTGCACGTGGTCAGGGAACGACCTCTGAAGAAAAGTATGGTGATACTGAGCCTTTGGCCAATGAGGAGGAAAATGAAGAAGAAGAAGATTCAGAATAACGTGATGATGGGGAAAGCCCTTCAGAACGCAGCAGCGGGTCCTCTTCTAGTTCCAGTGGGCCCACAGATGAGTCGGTGAGTTTTCACACGTTTTTCCTTTTGGACTTATTTATTTATTTGGAGCAAATATTCAATTGGTGATATCACAGGAAGAAGTCGCTTCTTAAAATAACTCTGAGATGGAGATTCGTGACAATGAGGATATAACTGTGTCTCCAATCATGGAAACCGTACCCGCTGGTAAACTGGAGATGGAGGTTGATCGTCCTGGAGAGATTACTATGCTTCAAACAGCGAATAATGCTTTTGTAGCTGCTGGTACGATTGTTACCAAACAACCCTTGTTGGTTGCGGGTTCAGCTGCAGGCGCCGCTTTCGTCCCTCCATTCTTGACTCCTTATGAAGATCACGTGCTGATTAGAGGTTTCAGTGTACCAGTTAAGTATGAGGCGATGCATACCAAGATATGGAAAAGGTATGGACATATCGCCACATCCAAAAAGATCACTAGCTTATTTGCGCTGGTCAAGAGCGTGGAAGAAGCTTTATCTTCGATTCATGACATGTGCAATGTGACTAGCCATACTGTTTTTGGAGATGTAGTCTCGAGCTGGAAGTTTTACCGGGATATGTGCGTAGACTTTGAGTTCAACGTCTCTTGGTTTGTGAAGGTTTTTCCGAGATCCAAAAGTTGCAGGCTGAAGCGATCGAAGGTCCCTCTGCGGATGTGATCAACCAACAGGAAGCAGAAGTCGAAAGGTTGTCTCGGGAGTTGAAGCTGAAACAGGAGGCTCTTCAAAGCGCGAAGGATGCTTTCTCCAAGAAGAACGAACCATTGTTGAAAGATTTCTCTTGAATATCTTCTGTCTTCTGAAGTTTTTTTTTTTTTTTGGAAGGCAAAGAAACTCCTAGTTCGTGGTTTGATTTTCTGATTTTTTGGATCGATATATAATTGCTACATATGAGGGTTTTGGATTATTCTTTGGAATAAATTATTTTAGAATAATGTCGTTTTGATTATGACCGTGAGTAGCGCAAATATCCCAGGAGAGTTATGAAACCATGAATGTTGTATGACAGCGCGGAAAGTATGGGATGAAATTTGGGAATAACATGGTTATCGGTTTCCATTATCAGCGCGGAAACTCAAAGTAATAGGTTGTGTACTTTGCCTAACAAGACTTAATCGCTTTTGGGGTCTCCCAACAAAATGGATCCTCAGGGTGTAAGTCCGTGTTTTAGGGGCAACGCCGTCCTGACCGTAAGAAGTCCCTAGTCACTCCTCATCGCATGATAAACTAATAACTGAGTCGTTAATTCCCGAGCGGGTTGTTTTCTTCTACCATCTCGATATCGGGTTGAAGAATTAAATTGGAAATTGATATTGTAACCGAGTGATTAATCTCCCACTGTGGTCACCAATTGTTTGTGGGTGAAAACGGTTTCTGCTGTTTTTGGTAATTTCGTATGTGTGGATGAGAAACGAGTCTAGACCCTAAACAATGCACTGCACAGGATTACTTTTGATTAGAGAGATCAATATGTACAATCATGGCCTAAACCAAGAAATGGCCGTTCCAGGCTTGCTTCGATCACAAAATGAGAAGGATTGGTTTTAGTGAAGGAAGCGAAGAAAGTATTGAGACCAGAATAGTTGATTCTGAAGGTGTGGTTGTTTATAACTTGTATCAGAAAGTAGAATTGGCTAACGGAATGGAAATCTACCAGGTAATTTCTGGATACTGTGTTGCTCTCCTGACAAAAACTTGTTTTTTGGTGGAAATAGGTGAAGCCTATTTATACAAGTCATATTGAAACGTACCTTGGTCTCGTAGGAAGTGGAAACGATTGAGTGGTGGAAAAATAGAGTAAAATGTAACCGTCATACATTATGCTTCCATGATGAAGGAAGTGAATTTGTGTAACCGTCAAACATTATGCTTCCATGATGAAGGAAGTGAATTCGTTTACACCATTACTTTTCACCACCACTAATTGTCCCGCTTCATGACACTTTCTTGTAACGGGCGCATTGCACGCCGCATGCTGTAAACCGCCAGACCAATACCCTGATGAGCATCCCCCAGTTTGTGACATGTTTGATGTCTCGAGTGTTTTCGTGGAAAACATGTATCACTTTGCTACGTGTGGCAAGTCAAAGTCAAGGGACTTACCGTAGGAAAATAGCATGTAATGCTATTAGGCTCGTTTTGGCTGGTCGCCTAAAACTTGCCACAGGTTTGTCAGTTTGGTGGCGAACTTCGATGGCTGAGATCGCATCTCATGAAGGAGGGTAGCCGTTGATTATGGCTACCTTATGTTTGCGCCTGATAATGGCGCAGTGGCATTTTGGTACACTCCAGTGGAAATGTGGCACGGCTGGCATGGCTCGTGCATGCCAGTGGAACGGTGGTGCAAGTGGCTCCTGGCGTAGCCATGGCCACTAGATTTAGGAAGCTGGTCGCCTGAAACTTGCTACAAGTCTGTCAGTTCGGTGGAAAACTTGGATGGCCGAGATTGCATCTCATGAGGAAGGATGGCCATTGATTATGGTCGCATCTTGTTTGCATAGCGAAGTGACTCCATTGGCATAGTGGCGCCTGGCGGAGCCATATCATAGCGACATGCCAGTGGTGTAGGCGTGGCAGTTGTTTTCGCATATTGGTGTTAGACCCGAATATGGATCTGGCAACATTGGCCATGTTTCTAAGTTAATCTTCAGGCCTTTAGGAGAGTCACTGGACTCAGTTGGCATGGAAAATTTTAGCTAAATTAGGGTTTGGCGCATCGCAACCCTATTTAGCACGTGCGACATGACTGCGACATGGCACTGTGGCCAAAGTTAGGTCTTCGCTCCGTGGCCAAGGCGATTTGGCGTTGTGGCCAAAGTTAGGGATTGGCGGCGTGGCCAAAGCTAGGATTTGGTGCGTGGCCAAAATTAGGGCTTGGCGGCGTGGCCAAGGCTAGGATTTGGCGCCGTGGCCAAAGTTAGGGCTTGGCGGCGTGGCCAAGGCTATGATTTGGCGTCGTGGCCAAAGTAAGGGCTTGACGGCGTGGCCAAGGCTAGGATTTAGCGTCGTGACCAAAGTTAGGGCTTGACGGCGTGGCCAAGGCTAAATTGGATCGTGGCATGTTGTGGACAATGACCAAAATTAGGGTTTCGATTAATGCTACTGAAGCAAAACTTTTGTTTTGATCATGAAATCATAATTGGAGTCCGTTATGGCATTGGCCACGAACAAAGAGTGGATTAGCACGTAGTGGCGTCATTTATGGCACATTGGCATGTTACTGCGGCAGAGTGGCATGTTGGCATGTTACTGCGGCAGAGTGGCATGTTGGAATGCCAATGTTGTTGTGGAAGAGCGCGTTTGGGTTGACAGTTAGTATGTCGGCGCGTTAGGGTGTGTTTGTCATTTAATGTATAGTGGCGAGTTTAGAGCGACTTGATTTGTCAAGAAAAGGGGGCGGCCAAACATAAGGCGCGACTATACCTCTAGTGCTTGTGGCGCATTTTAAAGCGACCTGATTGGTCGGTAGGAAGGAGAGGGGCCGTCCAAGCATGGGCGTGTCCACACTTCTGGTGTGAGTGTGGCGTCTTTAGAGCAACTTGATTGGTCGATGGGAAGTGGGACCGGAAAGTAAGGGCCCAACCACAACTTATGTGCGCGTGGCTAGTTTGAGGCGACATGATTGGTCGAGGGAAATTGGGCCGGTTTAGGATGGGGTGTGGCAAATGGCAAGTGGCGCCAGTTGGCCTAAGTCATGGCCGCACTTCCCTTTGTTGCTACGGCTCCCTGTTTTCTGAATCTGGGCAAGATTTTGCACCTACTAATCCATGGCGGATTAATTACCTAGTTTTCCTAGGCTTACTTTCGACAATCAAGGTCTGGTATACTGCGCAAGGCACAAAAGTAATTGATTGAATTTTATGTGTTAACACAGAGTTCTTTAAGTTCATATCCAGAAAGCAGCATGCTTTCTGATTGAATACCTCATGCAAAGACCTTATCCTTGATATTTGGAAATTCGTTCTACTCTGTTGCGAGTGAACACAAATTGTCATGCCATATCAACATTAATGGTTCATCCGGGGAACATAGCATAGAAAACATTCAAAGAAACTTATATTAAGTGAATATATGCAAGGCGCCGAAATTTACAGAACATGGGATGGTTGCTGCATGCGCCAGTCTGGATAAATTTCATGTAAATATATTGAATGGCTCAATAAATATGCCAGTGGAGAGGTTAACACTCATGACTCTGTTTCCTTACAGAGTGACGTCACATCAGATGCAAGGTTTTACAATTTTAACCTTAAGGTAAAAACCACCATCAACAATGGTATAACGAGTAAAATAGAATGGTTCAGTTTTCACATACCTAGATACGGAAGTTCTCAAATGTCTTCGTTGATCTTCAGTCATCAAGGTTGATATCTGATACTCAACTATAATTCTAACCTAGTCCGAGACTTGACTTAGTAAATCAAGACATAGTTTTGATCACCCAAGTTTGACAACAAGCTTGAGATAACAAAACTTGTGGGTACAACCGAGCAGTGATCTAACATTTATACACATATAAGACCTTGAAGGGGCTGACCTTGAGACTGGTACGGTAGAAATTTTTGTAACTACTCTGCCAAAGGAAGCCACTGAAACTATTGTTTTGTTTTAAATCCTATCATGCACATCAAGTAATGTTCAAGGAAATAATTTACTCTTTCATTTTCCCCATATGTTTTAGGGTGATATGCAATGCTGAGCTTTAATCCAGTGCCCAAAGTCTTGAAAATTGCTTGCCGCAAATGACTAGTAAAAACTCTGTTCTTATGTGATATAATTGAGGAGGGTAGTCCGTGCAATTTGAATACATGATTAATGAGTTCCTCAGCAACAAATGCAGTAGTATAAGGGTGTTGCAAACTAATAAACTCTATCCACCACCACCAGAATAACATACTTCCTCGGACTAACTGGAATGCCATCAATAAAATACTTTGGAATGTGTTTTCAAGACTACTCATGGATAGGGAGTGGTTGCAGCAACCCAGGTGGATGAGTGTGTTCTATTTTATCTCTCTGGCAAACATCATATTAGATGATAGAAATGATGATGTCATTCTTTAAACCTGGCAAAAAAAATGTTTTTTCTATAATGTATGCATATTGAATCCCTACGTGTTTTCCCGCAGTAGAAGAGTAAAATGAAGAAATAATAATATGTTTGATGTTGTGTCTATCTCCAATGTAAAACACGTTCTTGTATCAAAGGATGCCCTCTTCGAGTGTGTAATGGGGAATGAAAGTAGGGTTAATGAGAAGTTGGGACATAAGTCCAAGTTGGTATAACGTCAATCAACATATTACAGGTAGGTGTTGAATTTTAGAGAGTGCATCAGCAACTTGGTTTTCTACCCCTTTCTTATACTTTATCTCATTCGAAAATCCCAAAATCTTCATTAACCACTTTCATCAGATAACAATGATGATTCTGTGTTGTAGAAAAAAATTGATCTGTGGAGGTCATTTTTTATAACAAAACAATGACCTTGTAAGTAGACTTTCCATCTTGTCACTGCTTGAGCAATAAATAATAATTCTTTTTCATCATTGGATACGCTAGCTCTAGGGACAGATGGTTTACTAAAGAATGAGATAGGTTCACCTTCATGCATTAACACTGCTCCTATATAAGATCAAGAAGCATCAGTATCCAAAATAGTTGGGTTAGATAAATCAAGAAGAGATAAGATTAGTGCACTAGCCATAGCTTTTTGAGTTTGTTAAAAGAAGAAGTAGCCTGAGTGATCGATCTGAAAGCATTCTTTATTAATAAATTTGACAATGGTTTGTTGATAGAGCCATAACCTCTTACAATTTTTTTATAATACTTTATCATACCTAAAAATCCTCTAAGCTCTTTAAGAGATGTGGATAGAATCCAACATGCAAGATATCTTAAAAGGATATGCAAACACTCCTATAATAGTAATAATATGTCCCATATACTCCAATTCAGTTTGAGAAAAGTAGCACGCAAAGGGTTTTGCATAAAGCTGGTGTTTTCTGAGAAGTTTTAATATAAAGTGCAGATGCCTGACATGTTCTTCCATGTTGGAGCTGTAGACAAATATATCATCAAAGAATACTAAAATAAACTTTGAAAATCTCATTCCTAAGAGCCTGGAATATAGTACGAGAACTAGTAAGGCCGAATTCCATGACCTTACGTCCTTGGTGAGTTTTGAAAGCTATTTTGTGAATATCTGGATAGTAAACTCTAATTTTATGGTAACCATATCTCAAATCAATCTTAGTGAATATGCTAGATCCACGAAGTTCATAATCTCCAAGTAACTTATCCTTTATAGTGATTGCATTCGATATTCTATAATCTACACAAAATCTCCAAGTAGCATCTTTCTTCTTGGCTAAGAGAACTGGGGAGGCAAAGGATCTATGTGTAGGTTGTATAATGTTATAGGAAAGCATTTTTTAAACCAACTTCTGAACAACATATTTTTGGATACAATATGGACATTCATAGGACTCATGTTTGGGGGTTCAGATTTTGATTTTATAACAATTGTATAGTCCAAAGACCTTTATGGTGGTAAGTGAGTGGGATCGAGAAATATGTCAGAATATTGTTGTATGATATCAGAGACTGGCAGAGGAATAACAACAGGTGGGCTAGTAGTAAATATACAAAATAATTTACCCAGAATTCCATGAGTATGCTTATTGAATAACTCTGTCGCAGCAGAGCCACTTATAATCTTCAATAAGGTTATTTTATTGGAGCACTACTCGGTCGAACCCGCAAGTTTTGTTATCTCAAGATTGTTGTCAAATATAGTCGCACAAAACAATATTTTGATTTCTAGTCTACATTTAGTAAATTCTCGGACTAGGATTACAAGTGTGTAGTTGAGTATCAGACTAGATCTCATAAACGGGCAGGTCTGGGCTGGTTTGTTACGGGTCACACGGGTTACTAGTTAACACGGGCCCAAGATTACGGGTCGTTATTCTTCACGGATGGTCATTTCTTCAACCCTAGCTTGTAATAGGTAGAGCTTGCGGGTTAGCTTGTATAATTAATATGAAAATTTAAAACTTAATTAAGTTAATCTGTGACAAATTATAAGGATCAAAATTGTAAAATAATACGAACTAAAAATAATTTTGCATTACATAAAGAACACTAGTCACTAGTACTTCATCAATTCATGATCATCTTCAACAAAGAAAAATAACCCTCGAGACCGTAGAATTGTAATACCATATTGTTTGTAACTAATGAAAAGAATAAAAAATAAAAGAAGAACAGACGAAGAAGCAAGGGTTTAAAGGTGAGGGGTACGCGACATATGTGGGGAAATGGAGTAGCTAATAAAATGTCTAGTGGTGGTTAAAGTGTTGAACTACGGGTTTTACGTTCCAATTCGGGCGTACCCGTTTTCCTGCAAGCCATCATTTTCCCAACTTTAACCCGGCTAGTTTAGACAACCAGCCAAGCTGGTCAAAGTTTTTTATGGTCCGGATACGAGCCAATCTGCGGGCTTTGAGCTTGGTTCCCAGCTCTATATTAAATATCAACGAATCACCTATTGAAAACGGACATCAAACGAAGATATTTGGATAACTTCATCAATAAAAGGTATGTGAAGACTGAACCATTTTATTTACTCACATGATCACCATTCTATCTTTAGAAGACTAATTTGTATGACTACTTGGACTTTAAACATTGGATAGAAGAAGTTTCGAGTCAAGCTAGTCTTGTTGAAATCTCGAAATATGATTCAAGCAATAGTCATTCATAAACTTGATGAGTTTAGTTAAAGAAAAATTTATTGTTTGAGGACTAAGTTATAATTCAAGATTATTTGAAAATAGCCGAGCGACGATATTCGTCGGTGATGTCATTTGGAAATATATCAAATTAATTATAAGAGAGATATACAACTACTGAAAATCTGGTTATAGGACGATACACGTACTCAGTACACGTTCTGGCGCAACTGTATTGGTTCCGGATAAGTGGTACACATATCCAGTAAGCATACCAACGTAGATACACGTACCCAATACCCAGTCCGTACAGTATCCAGTACGCATACCAAAATAGCCTGAGTTCGGAAACTGACTTCCGTACACATTCCCAATATGCATACTTAAAAATACGAGGGTACCCAAATATACCTCAATCTAAAACTTTTTCACCTATAAGTCCTTTCTTCTAAAGTTATTGTCTATGGACTGAGTCGAGACAATACAACGAATCGGTTCACACTTCGTGTGATCGTCTATGGATACAAGATCGAGACAATACAATAACGAAGTATGATTACTTGATAATAGGTTCAGACTTAACCAAACACTATAGGATTGCTATCAAGTAATTAGGAATTAACGTTTATGTAATTTACTTTAAATTATAATAAGAACAATTATTATTGCGGAAAATAAAAGTAAATGACACAGCAAGGTTTTGTTGACGAGGAAACCGCAAATGCAAAAAAACCTCGGGACCTTGTCCAGAATTGAATACTCTCAGAAATAAGCCGTTATACAAAATCTAAACCAACTTCGTATAGTTGAGGCCAAGAAACTAAATCTATAGTTCACCTAGTTTCCTCAGTATCCCTGCACCCCCAACTTGCAATAAGTCACGCACTTGGAACAATTCCTTTAGTTCGTAATCCAAACAGTAAAGGAACAACAAATCTGTTCTGTAACAACTCTTTTCAAACAAGTGATATGAGTTTGACAAAAGGATCTTTCGTTTATCCCAATAAACTCCTTTGTCGGGTTCTCAGATCAATCTATTCAACAACTACCAAAGTAATTGTTTAGACTATGCAATCAATATTATAAATCACAAAGAAATATATTGATGCCGATCTATACAACTAATCAATCCAATATATCAAAAGATAAACCGATTATAGTTAGATCCCCAGCTGATCAAGTTTTGTACACACCAAAGATTATGAACTCAAATAAGAAATATTCTTTGTCTTCAAATCTTCTTAGATCTTCAATAAACACCTGGACACATATAACTTGAATCTCTTGCGATCAATTATACACATAATGGAGTCTGTTAACGATGGATTATCACAAGACGTCTTTAGATCTACAAACAGTTCTAAAGATCCTCGTCGATACTTCGATCTAGTTTGAGTGAATCTTATATCAGAAGTGAAGATTCTCAAGCATAAACAAACTAGGTGCAATCAAAGTTCAACAATTATTAGTCAATCAAATCAATCGAAAACTAATAATAAACTCCAATTATTTAGTTTCCCACCAACGGTACTCGTATTGCTTCCCAATCCCAAAGAAGTCTTTAAAACGAGCAGTTGTAAGAGATTTCGCCTAATTATGGTACTTTCCTCTCCGAATAGACGGCTCCACCAGTAACAACTAAACAAGGTAGTTTTGCTGGCTTTGAGGATTAGTTTGCTTGAAATGCAAACTTCAATATTTATAGACCAAGGAAGTTTGGACACTAAGGAATTTCCAAAATCGAATATTCTCAAAGATATGTAATAAATACCCAAAATCGGTTTTCATAATTCCTGGAAATGCTCTGTCCAAATATTGACCGAAATATCAGTAGAAAATATTCAATTGGTAAATGCACATTACCAATTTTTATTTTCTAAAGATATGAAATTAATTGCTGGAAATTAAAAGCATATAAAACTAAAAACCTTAATTAAAAGATTCTCAATTTATTTCGATCCGGGATTCTCCTTTAGTTATTAAGGAATATCTTTGAACAATAATGGATAAGAATTATTGCACGTGTTCAAAGTATGTCGACATCTTTACTTTGTAAATCCTCTTTCATATTTACAATCTTGGAACCGATTTGCTACACTTCCAAACGAGTTTAGAATTGGTTCATCTGATTTCCAAGAACTATGTGATTGATCAAAAACATTCAATCACCATTCATGGGTTTAACGGTTCTACCAAACACAAGTTCGGTTCTACCTCCAAGTGGCTACTAGGATCGGTCACCACTATTTATGGTACTTACTTGTGATCGACTGCACAAGTTATAGGATCGGTTACACCAATTACTAAAACTTGTTAACCTACTACAAGGATCGATTACACATCTTGTGATTAGTCACACCAAGTACTAGGATCGGTTACCCAATGACTAGAATTGATCATACCAATTACAAATATCATCATACCATCTCAGGTGATTACTTAAGATTGGTTTCACTAATAAAAGTTGTTAGAGCATTGCTCGGTCGAACTCGCATGCGTAGATATCTCAAGCATTTTTGTCAATGTTAGTGATCAAAACTATAAGTATTGATTTCTAGTCTATTATAGATAAGTCTCGGACTAGGATAGAAAGTGTAGTTGAGCTCAAGGACTTCATGGCGATTCATCATACAAGTAGAAGAACTACTCAAGGAACCGGTGGAACTTCTCGATAAAAAGGTATGTGAAGACTTGAACTTATCTATCACTTAAAAGTCTATCTACTCTATCTCATACTCTTTGAGACAAGAAGTCGTATGCTATTGTTGATGGTGGTTTTTAGCTTAGGGTCAAAATCGTAAAATTGTACATCTGACATGACGTCACTATGACCATTAGCACATTTATTGAATCAATCAGCATGCCTACGTAAGAATTATCGGGGTACCCTTTTTTTTTACATGGGTCATGTTCCACGGCAGAACCCTTAACACTGACTAACATCATCTACGACAAACCCTAATTCTCGTGCTACCGCGCCAAAGCATGCCAACCATGCCAGCCGCACCACTGTGCCAATGGCAGACCATTCCATCCACGTCACCGCGCCAAGGCATGCCAACCATGCCAGACACACCACTGTTCCAATTGCATACCATGCCAGCCACATCTCCGCGCCAAGGTATGCCAACCATGCCAGCCGCACCACTGCGCCAATGGCATGCCATGCCAGCCGCAGCTCCGCGCCAAGGCATGCCAACCATGCCAGCTGCACCATATGTGCCAATGGCATGCCAACCACCTTGTTGCGCCATACCATCCCAACCCGTGGTCACTCGGGTTGGGATTAATTCATTATTATCATTCTGGACTACGGTGATACCTGATTTCTTGGGGACAACCTGAACAGGGCTGACCCACTTACTGTCTGAAATTGGGTAAATAATACCCGCATCTAACAACTTAAGCACCTCTTTTCGAACTACCTCTTTCATGTTAGGGTTCAGTCGACGTTGCATCTCCCTAGAAGGTTTGGAGTCTTCCTCTAAATGAATCTGATGCATACACACAGTAAGACTTATACCCTTAATGTCTGTTATAGTCCACCCTAAAGCTTCCTTATTGTCTTGAAGTACTTTTACTAGCTTACTTTCCTGATCACTATCCAAATCAGAAGCTACAGTCACAGTTAAAGTCTCAGATGGGCCTAAAAACACATACTGTAGAGTATCGGGTAGTGGTTTAAGGTCCAACTTTGGGGGTTCTTCTAAAGAAGGAATTAGGGTAGTCTCAGAAACTAGTAACGGTTCGAACCTAGCTTTCCATCTATCAGTGTCTAACACAGGGGTAGAATCTAATAGAGCATTCACTTGTTCAATAGTGCTATCTTCATCAAAATCTAAACCAAAATGGGATAGACAACTTTCTAATGGGTCTTCAAATAAAATGTTTGGTAAAGACTTCTGAACTAAGGCTTCTATCATGTTCACCTCTTCAACACATGTGTCATCTAGCTGATAAGGTAGCTTACTGACATTAAAAATGCTCATCTTTGTAGTTATATTACCAAAAGATAAATTCATCACACCATTTCGACAGTTAATGATCGCATTCGACATAGCTAAAACGGGAGACCTAAAATCACAAGTATTTGGTTCTCTAGGTCAGGGACAGGTTGAGTATCTAGGACCACGAAATCCATTGGATAGATAAACTTGTCGACCTCAATAAGGACATCCTCAATAACACCTCGAGGAATTTTAACAGACCTATCAGCTAACTGCAGTGTTATCTGAGTAGGTTTCATTTCACCAAGTCCTAGGTGTAAGTACACATGGTACGGAAGTAGGTTCACACTGGCTCCTATGTCAAGTAAATCTTTTTCTACCCGGTGTTTACCTATTGTACAAGCAATGGTAGGAGAACCTGGGTCTTTGTACTTTGGAGTTGTAGTGTTTTGAATAATTGAACTTACGTGACTAGCTAAAAAGGCTTTCTTATGGACGCTAAGTTTTCGCTTTCGCATACACATATCCTTAAGGAACTTGGCATAAGCAGGAATTTGTCTAATTGCATCTAATAAAGGAAGGTTTATGGTAACTTTCTTAAAAACCTCCAATATGTCATTAAAGTTCGATTCCTTCTTTGTTGGTACTAATAGCCGAGGAAATGGGGCTCTGGGCACAGAATAAGACCTCTCAGGAACTGAGTTGGCATCATCAGAAATTTTATCAATTTCCTTAGATAGTGGTCCTGAGGGGTGAACTACAGTATGTTCACTATCGGGCATGGTTACCTGATTGTCTACTATTCTACCACTCCTAAGGGTTCTAATCGCATTCAATTGATTCGATGGTTTTGTACCTAGTTCATGAACTCCTCTAGGATTGGGATTAGTCTGACTAGGGAACCTACCATTATCTCTCCCACTTAAGGTCTTAGCTATTTGGACGACTTCAAGTTCTAACTTAGCAAGGCTCTGAGCATTAGTTTGAAAATTCTGCTTGGTTTCTTGTTGAAAACTAACATGGCTCTGTGCTAACATTTCCTGAGTTTTTGCTAACATCTTAATAGATTCCTCTAAGCTAGTCGTTTTATTTTCTGGGCCTGATGTATTCCTAGTGTAGCCAAAACCTGGGGGAGCATTAAAATTGTTAGACTGACCCTGACTCTGGCTCTTAGACCATGAAAAGTTCGGATGGTTTCTCCAACCAGGATTATAGGTTTCTGAATATGGGTCAAACTTCTGACGATTATCAAACCTAGTGTTATTATATAGAGCATTGGCTTGCTCTTCATTTTCTGGCCTTCCCAAAAAGGCTCCAATCTACCACTAGTGTTACCCACTTCTAAAGCTTCTAACCTTTTCGCTATAGCATCAATTTTGGCATCTGATTCATAGCCCCCTTCTACCCTATGAACGTTTCCTCTGCCGAGAAGAATTGTTTTCTGGGGTCCCCTACTACTTTCCCATTGTTGGGTCTTTTCGGCGACTTCATGCAAATATGTCATCGCGTCATCAACTGTTTGGTTCTCAAATCCACAAGTACACATAGATTCTACTGTGGTTGTGGTAGGATAATCTAAACCCTCATAAAGGATCTGAACTAACCTAACCTTCTATAAAGCATGATGAGGACATTGAGCTAATAAATCATTGAATATTTCCAAATACCTATACAAAGTTTCTCCCTCTTGTTGAGAAAACGTGCAGATTTGTGTCCTAATAGACGATGTTTTGTGCCTAGGGAAAAACTTGTTCAAAAAGGCAGATGTAAGTTGTTCATACGTTTCGATTGACCCGTAAGCCAACCTATATAGCCACGATTTAGCTTTATCTTTCAGGGAAAAGGGGAATAACCTAAGTTTCAAAGCATCATCATCTAGGTTTATAATCCTGAGGGTACTACAAATTTCCTCAAGGTCCCTAACATGAAAATAAGGGTTTTCATTTGTTTCCCCTAAAAAGATTGGGAGCAGCTGTAAGGTCCCAGGTTTAAGTTCACAAGTTTCTTCCATCCCAGCTAACCTGATACATGAGGGACGAGTAGTCCTAGTTGGATTCAACAAAGATTTCAAAGTTGCCATTTCTGGCGCTATCGGAGCAACAAGGATTCTCTCCTCAGTCAAAGGACGTTCTAAAACAGACTCTTCAAAAGTCGTACTCTCTAGATTAAGGTAATCGAGACCCTTAGAACTACTAGATTTCTCTTTAACAAATCTACCTAGTGCGTCTCTTTTACGTTCAGGCATACAATAGAATTTTCTAAATTGGAAGGGTAAGAAAATACAGATCAAGGCCGACTCAACCAAATCAAACCTATTGATTTCTAGCAAACAAAAAGCATTATGGCTCCACTTAGATTGTTTATAGACCAGCTTCTAATTCTTCGAACGGGAATTCGTTAAAATTTAAGCAAACCCCTCTGGAATCAATCTGAGTTAAAGTAAGTTGAATAGAGGTGAGGGAAGCACGGTGGAGCTTTGATACCCAAGGCCTCACCGGTATTACAAGGCGGCGCAGTCACGCATTCAACTTACAGAAACCGTCAAGAACTTCGAAGTATGCTTAAAAGAGTAACCAATATTTTTCGAATGACTTTCCTGTTAAGCTCTTTACCCTATCGGTCTTGTTCTAGTCAAAATTTTAGGCTTAGGTTCGCGTTTGGTGTCGTTTTCCTAAGGAGGGAAAGAAGAGAACGGTGATGAAATTCAAACCCTTATCTTGTATAGCCAGTCCTTGCCCTTTACTAGGAAATTAAAGCAGCCGTTTTCAAGTCCTCAACATATATGCATACGAAGGAAGACAGTAACTCGCTGACAGAGGATTCGCGAGTGTTTCGACAAACTTACCTCCCGTTCCAGACGGGGGATGAATCGGTTGTAGTCGACTCGGGCCACTGACTCCGATGTCAAGTGTACGAACCCAAGGTGCAGAGACAATATCGTAATTGTCCTCCTTCTCTGCAAACAGTTTATATTTAAAGTACCCTTTCGTAGGTTAATAAAAAAAATGTCCCAAAGTCCAAAAGTCCAAAAAGAAAAGAAAAATTACAAAAATAATAAACCCTAATACAGTTTTTTTTTCTAAAAGAACATAAACAAACCCTAAACTAAAATTGTCTAAAATAAAATTGTCTTCTTTTCTGTTCTTTTTGCTTTAATCTTTAGCTCCAAGTCTTTATGAAATCACCAAACTCTTTGGCTCAATTTTCTTTATGATCCAGAACCTATAGACACAAGATAAATACCCAAAAACATAAAAAAGAACAAAAA